>NC_056729.1:148531306-148673806 GCF_019279795.1 Protopterus annectens | reverse complement strand
TGTCAGCAAACACAAATGTGGCATTGTTACAGGATAATATGTGCGCATATCAACATGTACTGTAGGAACACTGATACTGCCCGCATTGCTGACATTCTGAGTATGTGTGCACAAGTGTGAGTTACAAACACCTCCCCCCAGTGCAGATAGACCTGACATCCTTGTACTGGTATGCAGAGGCTGCACAATGACTGCCACAGTATTACAATGATGAAAACAGGAAGCTTACCTGGACGCTCCTCTGCTGTGGAAGCTGTGCCACCCACCTCCACGATGTATGAGATGATGGATTCTTGGGAGCTGGTGGTTGATGCCAGGTTTGCCAGGAACTCCTCTGTGGCTGAGAGTGGTTGTTCTGCTGCAGACCCTCCACCGGTGGCAGCACAGTCCCTGGCCACAGCAGAGGCCCTTTGCCATGCAGCACTTATCACATCTGTCACCCAGAGTCGGACCTGTTCGTACCTTCTTTCCTCTAGCCCTACTTGGTTTACTGATGCAATGAGGTCAGCCCACAGTGCAGCATATTACTCCCGATTCTGGCAACTCCTAGAAAGCAGATTGTTGTAAGGGAGTCTGATGCCATCCATGATCACGTCGTTTTCGGTATCAGAAAATGGTGGGCGACTCCATCTGTACATGGTTTCTGAAAGACAAGAAGAGGGAACACATCACAGGACCACATACATTGCACTCCACTATGTACACAGCCTGCACATCCAAATTGGCCAGCACTATCCTTCGCTAACTACCACATGATACTCTGCTATCTATCAACACACTATGTATGCGGCTATCAGCAACATAGTGGTAATACATTTCCTGCTCATCTTGCTTTTTCCTGCTATTTGCTACTTGTTTTCTAAAGTGTTTAACTGCTTCTTTTCTATTGCATTTATTACTGATTGTTTATAGCCTGTCTAAATTGTAAGTGTTATTGTAAGCCACTTACTTTTGATTTAAGCACTTGGGCTTTAGGCCCACCCCTTAGGTCTCCCTGGCCTTTCTACCTCAGATTCTAACAAATATGGATGGACAGTGTCATACAGTTTCTCCTGCCAGTCTGGTTGATATGGGCATCCTGACACAGTGTAACAACTGCCTCTTGTACATGGAGAACCATCTACTACCACCACCTAGGAGCACAATTTGTGACAGATGCAATAACATTAGGAACTTAGAGTCCATGCTCTCTCCCTCACATGCCAGTATACCTGGCACGGAAAAGGTTGTCAACACAATCACTACACCTCAAACACCACCCACACCTACACAACACACATCCACATATGCAGAGATCCTCAACATAAATATACTCAAACAAAGGAGACTCCGAGGCAAAAACATAAGTGCGCTCCACAGCCCTTCATACCACATACCATGAATAGTCCACACACCTGTGTCTCACAGCCACTAAGGCTTCACCATAAGCCCAACATATTAGTCATAGGAGACTCCATTGTGAGACACACAGATGTGCCTCTCACCAGGCTGGATAAGGAGAAAGTCATCATTAGTTGTCTGTCAGGTGCCAGAATGTGCCATATCACATATGCACTGAAGTCTCTCAACAACCGGTACTGTTATGACTCTGTCATAGTCCATGTTGACAAGAATGACTTGAGACATACCTGGACTATATGAAGAGAGAAATGATTGAGCTTGCTGATTGTGTGTCCCAGGCAGGTATGTCCCTAGCCTTAAGCAGCATTCTGCCTTCACCCATAATGATGCCTCAGTACAAACAGGAAATGATTGACTTTAACAATTGGCTTAGTTTCAGGTGCCAGTCCAGGGGATCCAGTACCTGACAGCCTGGGAAGACATAAACGAGAGACCATGATGTTTTGCCAGACATGGCCTGCATCTGTCTCATCTGGGCTTCAGGCTTCTGGCAAAGGTTTTTGCCTCTCCCATAGTGCCTTTTTTAGGACAACTGATGATATTAAAACTATCAACATAAAAATGTCAACAAAACATATCTTAAAGGTCTTGCTGCTAAATGTTAGGAGTCTAAACATGAAACTGCACTCATTGCAAGCATTGTTAACCCTGGAAAATGCTGACATCTGTGCAGTCACAGAAACCTGGTTCACAGCTGTGGAGGGCACCTTACCTGGTTACCTATCCTATCATACATTCAGACCCCAAACTGTAGGCAGTAAAGCCAAAGGATGTGGAGTTTCAATATATATCAAAGACATACACACCTCCAGGCTGGTCAAACAGTATGATGCAAAGGAGACACTCAAGGTGCAGTTAACTCTTGACAAGACCCCTGTTCAAATCATAGCTAGCTGCCGGCCCCCAAATCTGACTGAAGATGGCCATTCTGCCTATATGGACCTGTTCGACTCTATTCCATTCAATGCTTTACCCTGATCCTGGGTGATTTTAACTACCCAAACATAGACTGGAAGAACTACTCATGCCAGAACACAAATGCCCAGAGATTCATCAATGTTGTCAATGCAAACACCTTTGAACAGCTAGACGATGACCCTACAAGAGGTAAAAATATCTTGGACATGGTATTAAACAACATGAGTAACCACTGCAGCATCCCTACAGTATCATCCTCCCTTGTAAGATCCAACCATAAAGCGGTCACATTCGAAGTCACCATCTTCCACAATACCCATCTAGCTAGGGTCACATATAAACATGGCTCCAAAGTTGATTACAGCCTCCTGAAGGATGGTATAAACAGCATCACAGCCCCCTTCCACTCTGTAGGAACTGGCACCAATATCCAAAAGTACACCAAAGCACTATATGAGCATGTATACAGATGCATGGAATAAGGAATACCCAACAGGACTACATCATCCTCTGCAAGGATAACTAAACCTGTCTGGTGGACATCTGTAATAAATAAACTCTATAACAAGAGGAAAACATCGCTGTACAAGACCAAGAAGGAGCAGGTTCCCAATTGGAAGCAATGTCTCCTTAGCCTGAACAAGCAAATAAGAGCACTACTGAAATCTTGCAAAGCAAACTTTGAGTATAAATTGGCGAGATCTACTTCAGGCAATCAGAAGTCCTTCTTCACATATGTCCACAACCGCAAATGAAGCACCCAGATCTGTTCAGAAGTGGTGGTCAAGGACACCACATATACAAATGCCGTAGAAATAGCAAACTTGCTGGCTGACAGATTCAGTGAAAACGTCACTCTTCTTCCCTCCCATCAGTAGATCAGGACATTCCTAGTACCTGCCCCCTACCCCTTACATCTAGGGAACAGGTCATCACTGCTCTCTCAAAGGCAAAACATACAGCCTCCATGGGACCCAATAACATCCCAGGCTGCATCCTACATGAACTCAGGCAGGAACTTGCAGCACCATTAGGCACCCTATTCAACCAAATGCTGACTATTGGCTTTGTCCCAGCTGAGTGGAGGACAGCCACTGTCATCCCTTTGCACAAAGGTGGAGCCTCCACCAATCCAGGAAATTAGACACCTATCACCTTAACTATCCTGATCTGCAAGGCCATAGAACGGATTATCATGGACCTCATTAACAAGGACAAAAACTCGATTGCACACAGTTTGGCTTTGTCAAAGGGAGATCGTGTCTGTTAAATTTGGTTAACTTCTTTGAGACAGTCACCAAAGCCATGGACGAGGAGAAGACACTGCACACTACCTACCTTGACTTGGCCAAAGCGTCCGACACTATTCCCCACTCGGCCATAATAGATAAACTCTCTCAACTAGGCATCAATCTGTATAGTACCAGATGGGTAGCAAACTGGCACACTGATAGAACCCACCTAGTCAAAATAGGAGAAGCCACCTCAAGCAGTTCACCTGTAACAAGCGGTGTACCCCAGGGTTCTGTCTTGGTGCCTCTGTTATTTGGGATATACTTTTCTGAGGTGCAGGGCAACACCAGTGGTGTGTGGCTGACCGAGTTTGCAGATAACTGTATGCTGGGTGCTGTCAACAAATCCCCTAGTGATGTGGACATCCTTAAAGAGGGTCTCAGTCAGACAAATGACTGGTGCCAGAAACATGGCCTCAAGATGAATACCGCAATATGCATCATCATCCCCTTTGGAGAGAGTGACATCCCCAAAAATGATCACATTAATAACATCCAAAGCACGCAATCAGTCATGAGCAATTTGGGCACACAGGTTGATAGCAGCCTGAGTTTTGACCACCATGGTGTTTCTGTTGTATGGAAAGCCTTTGACATGGCCCACCTCATCAGTAAGGGTATCTCATCCAGGGACAAGGAGGTCATAACATCCCTGTATTCTTCCCTTATAAGACCCATTATTGAGTACAATGCTCCTTTCGGAATGTGCCTCACAAAACACATGCAACAGCTGGAGAGACCATAGAAGTTTCTCACCAGGAGAATCCAGGGCCTGAGACATCTATCATTCACAGATAGGCTAAAAGCCCTATCCCTCTACTCAGTTTCATACAGACTCCTCAGAGGTGACCTCTGTCTGACATACAAGGTGCTCATGGACCCCACCTTGATGGGACTGCTGCATATCTGCAAGTCAAGCTCCACTCAAGTAACCCACATGTGCACCCTCAGCCTGGTCTCTGACATCAACAGGACTTGTTGGAGGGAGAGATTTGTGTCCAAGAGACTCCCCCATCTGTGGAATAGACTCCCTCTCCACATCAAGCAGAGTACCTGTTTACCCCTTTTCAAGCTTAACCTGGATAACTGGATGGATAACTAGATGGGAAACAGGAAATACACCCTTGGGATTTCACCCATGTCCCTGTTGGACTGGGGCATCAGGTGATAACTTGTATAAACATAGGCTAAACTCTTGACTAGGCATATAAGGGCCTCAGGGTCAATAGGCTAGTAACCTCCTATGATCCTATGATACTATGAATACTGGTTATGAGCCTGTGCACTGTGATGGAATGTGTTGCTATGTCTCCACTCCCATCATTGCCATCTGCTGTGGTGTGTCCCCTATGGGCGATGTCCCAGTACCATGTCATACAACCACTGACCAACAAATAGGTGAGTATATGGGGACAGTCCAACAACATCCATGTGATGCAATGACAGACAGCACTACAAACATGCTGTACGGTATCTTCCCTATAGAAGCACACAACTAGTGATAATATCAGTCAAGAAAACATAAAATTACACCAGCACCTTTCTTTTATTCCAGCAACAGTGATCTGGCACCTCAGCAATTCGCCTTCAAGGAATCTGGAATAAAAGGAAGGTGCTGGTGTAATTTTGCATTTTCTTATCTTCCCTATAGGTCTCTGGCTTCTGCAGTACACAGATGTTTGCGGAATGTGTACATGTGCCTGATATATATGGGCCATCTGCCAGAAAATTGTGGATGTCTGGAAAACAGTTGTACAATACGTAATGGTTGTTCTCAGACTGTGGGGAATCTGGCTGTCACATGCCAGAACCCTCAGAAAACAGTTATAGTGCAGTAATATCTAGTATTGTATCCATTCCCTTACTTTGTATGCTCATTATGTACACGCTGTCACTGAGTTCGGGCCTGTGTCCCCCACTACTACTGGCCATACCTCTCAAGTGTACCTCATTATGAGGAACGTACCTCATTTGGGGTCTTAAAAAGTTCATGTTCTTCGAATTTCCACATTGAAAGACTCTGTCACACATTCAGTGTTAGGAATTTTTTAAGTGAATTCCATTGTAAATAGAAATGAATCATATTAATTCATTAAATGATCTTCTTTATAAGTAAAGCCAGCATATTTCAACCATCCTATGACCTTCCTAGTTGAAGTTGTTAGTAAGCCATTAGTATGTGTTCCACATTTTGCCCATTTATTCCACATTATGAGGGCTAGTCTTCCTCATTTTAGAGATGGAAGGTTGAGAGCTATGCTACTGGCTATGACCTGAGGTCCTGCTGTAGGGGGTCAGCAGGTATGCTAGCCATAGCTCTCAAGCGATGAGATACGGCTGTCGAGTACACAGTGACCTAGCCAGAGTACATCAGGGACAGTCAGGGACACCTGTACAATGTTTGAACTATTCCTTTGTGACATTCACAGACTGAGAGGAGCTGAATGACAGTACGTCATGTGCAATGAGATATGGCTACACTCAAGTGTGATAGCCATTTCTATGCATTTAAAATGTTTTTTTGATTGTATCTGCTTTATTTTCTGAAAAACAACAACAAAAAAAACTTGTTTTCCCGCCTTTCTGAACTAGTATAGTCCAGTTTTCAGGTTAGTGCTGAATTCAGGGCTGTGTTACAAGTTTCTGTGTTTGCCCATACCTTACTTGAATAGAAGGAAGTTTCTCTGTTCACCTGTGAGAGAGGGGAGCTTTGAGCAGCCTATCTGGTCCCTGGAGGAGTGGTTTCAGCCCAGAAATTAGCAGTTCATTGGCCATTTTGGGCTAATTTCTCTCTCTTTCATTTCCTTGCTATAAGGCCAGCATTTGTGAGGTTTTGCGCTTGTATACAGCTCAACAAGCTCCTGCCTGGTGCCCTGCAGAGTTCTTCAGCAGCAGAGAGACAAAAGAGAGACTTTTGAGTGATTAAGTATCATTTTTCTGCATTTTCTTGCTGCCTTTAGCTAATTCCACCTAAAATGCCGATCTTTTAGACTTCCTGTGATTTAAAAAGCTTGTTTCAGCTACATATTGTACTTATTTTGCTGCCTGCACTTTAACAAAATAATTTTTGTGTTTAAATTACCTGTTTAACTGTTGTAGTCTACACACTCAAGTGTGACAGCCATTTCTGTGCATTTAAAGTGTTTTTTGATTGTATCTACTTTATTTTTTGAAAAAAAAACAAAAAAAAAAACTTATTTTCCCACCTTTCTAAGCTATAGTATAGTATAGTCCAGTTTTCAGGTTAGTGCTGAATTCAGGGCTGTGTTACAGGTTTCTGTGTTTGCCCATACCTTTCTTGGATAGAAGGACGTTTCTCTGTTCACTGTGAGAGAGGGAGCTTTGAGCAACCTATCTGTCCCTGGAGGAGTGGTTTCAGCCCAGAAATTAGTAGTTTATTGGCCATTTTGGGTTAATTTCTATCTCTTTCATTTCCCTGCTATAAAACCTGCATTAGTGCGGTTTTGCGTGCCGGGCAGCGCCTGTTAGCTAGGGTATAACTATTCCCGGCTCCACAAAGTCTACTCTTCAATCTTTCCCTTGGAACTAGACAAACTTTTAACTTAAGCACTCAAACCATTCACTTCTCAGCTCGGCACTTGCTCAAAATTCTTATCAAGCACTAATAAATTTTAGCACTAGATCCCCCTATAATGTAGAGAAGGACAAGGCTCTCTATTCGACCTTACCAGCCAATCAATAAAACAGTTCACTGTACCTATCCAGGCATGTCCAAAGGACAGTTTCAGGTGTACTCTCTGATCCAAGTGGTGAATCTGGGCATTTTGAGGCAATATTACAACTGCCTCATGTACACAGACAACCCTCTCCTCCTACCACCAAACACTAATACATCCAAGAGATACAATTATACAGTCAAACTGGAGGCTAAGCTCTCTCAATCCAAGACTGGACCAGGCAGTCAAGAGGAGAAGGGAATTACTTGCATCACACCACCAGTCTCACAGAGCCCTCTGAAACCAGCACCGACAAAAAAGCACACATAAATACATGAAAACATACTCGGAGCCTCTAAATAAAAATCTGCAAAAGCAACAGAAACCTCCAAAGCAGACATCCAAGCAACCTCCACCCCCCTAACACAAACCATGAAACACATACTTCACAAAACCAGTGTGCCACACAATCATAGCACTTAAGGCAAAATAACATACCAAACACACTAGTAATAGGTGACTCTATAGTCGGGCACACTGACGCCCCACTCACTAGGCTGAAGAAGGAGAAGGTTACTGTTAGCTGTCTGTCGGGTGCCAGGATCCGCCACATAACACAAGCACTCAGGTCTCTCCAGAACAAGTGCAAATACGACTCTGTCATTGTCTATGTTGGTGTGAATTACCTGAGCCATACCTCCCTGGACTACATGAAAAGAGCATGGAGGAGCTCTATGATCATATAGCCCAGGCTGGTATGACCCTGACCCTGAGTATCTTCCTGCCCTGACCAAGAATGATACCATGGTATAAAGAAAAAATTATCAATTTCAACAATTGGATTCTGGTGTCATTCAAAGGGGATCCAGTGTCTGTCAGCCTGGGATGACATGCTCGACAAGCCACACTGCTTCGCTAGAGACAGCTTGCACCTGTCACCCTTAGGCTTTCGAATACTGGCCAAGGCTCTTGCCACCCCATAGTGCCTTTTTTAGGCAAAGCTCAAAAGTCAAACCCACCATCATATATAGCACAAGTAACAAAAAACTGAGGGTAATGGTACTCAATGCCAAAAGTTGAAACCTCAAAATGCACACACTCAAGGCACTTCTCAGTATGGAGAAAATCAATATATGTGCAGTAACAGAAATCTGGCTTATGGCTCCAGAGAGCACCCCAGAACTACCAAGTTACAACTCATATCATACATTTTGGCCACAAAAACTGGACTGAAATACAAAAGGAGGGGGCATATCCATATTCATCAAGGATACCCACACCTCCAGGTTAGTGGCACAGCAGGATGCTTCAGAGATTATCCACATGCAACTAATAGTGGGCAAAACTGCAATTCAAACTGTAGCTTGCTACAGATCACCCACCATGTCCCAGGACCCCCACTCTGTATTTCTGGAAACTTTGGGAAACATAAAGGTCCTACCAAACACCCTGATTTTGGGTGATTTCAATTACCCAAACATTCACTGGGAGAACTACTCAAGTACTAACTCCCTTGCCCAACATTTCCTAGAATTTATAAACACAAATGCCCTGGATCAACTGGTCAACACCCCCACCAGAGGTGACAACATATTGGACCTGGTCATCACCAACAAGGGCGACCGGTGTTCCACACTGGAAGTCAACCCCTCGGTGGTTAGATCTTGCAATGAACTAATCACTCTGGATATCTACATTCCACCCCCCCCAATCAAAGAAACCATTCTAAAAAACTTTTTAAAAGCAAACTTCACGTTACTTAAGACTGAGTTGGAAAGTTTCAAAGCCCCCATGCTAAAGGATAATGCTGTCCAAGCTGCAAAATCCTTTACTAATGCACTCTACAGGCACCTATAAGAATGCATGGATTGTGCTATCCCAAGCAAAACCAAGACTCACTCCTCCAAGAAAAGAAAACCAGTCTGGTGGACCCCTGCCATAAACAAGCTATACAACAGAAGGAGAAAACTAGTTCAGAAAAGAGTAAAATCCCAAGGAGGGAAGGCATCCCTGATCAGTATCAGCAAGAAACTATGATCCCTCATAAAATCATCCAAGGCTAACTTCAAAAGAAAAATTGCTAAGGACTCCAAAGATAACCACAAGGCATTCTTTAGCTATGTCAAGAATCTAAGTGCCAATCCTCAGATCTGCTCAGAGTTAGTACAGAATGGCACAAAATACACTGAACTGACTGATATAGCCAACATCCTGGCAGACAAGTTCAGTGCAAACTTTACCCTCCTCTCACCCCCAAAAGGGCCCATAACTATACCAAAAGAATGTAGTGCCCCTGAAATCACAGACACTCAGGTTAAAACAGCCCTATCCAAATCCAAAAACACAGCATCAATGGGACTGGACGGTGTCCCAGGCTGTGTCCTACACAAGCTCAAAGATGAACTAACCCCTCACCTAAACACACCTTTCAAACTCAGCCTCTCCACAGGCTGCATGCCCATAGAGTGGTGCACAGCAACGGTTATTCCGGTCCACAAAGGTGGAGCCACAACAGACCCCAGGAACAATTGCCCTATAAGCCTGACTAGCTTGGTCTGCATTAGGAACCAGTCAGAACCAGGGTTTTTAACAACATATGCCAGGAATTCAGATGTACTCATGAATAGTGTACAGAGAAAGTGGAACATTTTGTTAAGTCTACCGGAATTATCAGATATATTACCTGATAAATGTTTATTCTCATTTCATAAGGGAAAGAATCTAGCCTCATGTTTCAATCATTATAAACATACACATCATGCTAGTATTGCACAATTTTCACAAACAACTATGACTGGGGAACCTTTAGTGGGGTGTTTTCCCTGTGGTCATTGTAGCAATTGTGACAAAATTGTCAAATCTAAGGAATTTACTAGTAGGAATTGCCCAAGGGTCTATGATATTTCATTCTTTGCGAATTGTAGCAGTGAATGGCTCATTTATTTGGCCACATGTATTTGTGGCTCCTTCTATGTTGGTCAAACATCTTGTCCTTTAAGACTACAGATTTCTGAACATATGAGCAATATTATAAATAAGAAAATAAATAATGCATTGTACAAACACACTGTAAAACATCACACTGCTAAATTTTCTTTTATGGTGATTGATTTGGTTAAGGGTATTACATTTAATAAAACAGGATGGCACTCAATGTTAGATACAAAGGAAAAGAAATGGATTACTAAATTAGGTGCTCTTTTTTCACCTGGATTAAATGAGCAATTTTAACTGAACCAATGGGATATGTTTAAAACACTATTTAAGTTGCATCAATTGATTTTGTGTTTTTTGTTACTGAAGAAGGCTGTGCTTTTTTGCCAGCCGAAACCGGTCTGAGCTTTTTTGATGCTTATTTAACATTAAAGATTTTTATCGGACCCACTTTGGTTGCTGGCTTCATTTTGGCTGTGTGGATGCTTTTGCTTTAGTTGCCATGCAACTTTTCTTCGTGCAGAAGGATTTTTTGACTGGTACACTTCGTTCTACTTCCTGCTGGGGGCCATGGATCCGATGCTGGCTGTGTGATTTATCTGCAGCCGTCTTTTTTGCTTTTTTCGTCTCAATTTGGTTCATTTTTTGCTCCCAAGTGCCATCTGGATTTTATATTTGTCTCTTTACTACAACGCATGGTTCGTTTGGATGTGTGATTTGTTTTGTACAATATTTTATATTGTTTTGTTCCTGTCGACGTATTTCCATGCTAATTTGGCATCTCTTCATGAATAACTTACAGGACTACTGACCTTATGTATATACATATATTTATATAGGGTTGTAGTTTATAGTGTATTTTTTACATGAAGTTTTGATGATGGCAGGGGTTCATATGATTTTCGAGCTTTTCGTTTAACGTTTGATTCCATTTTTGGGCGTTTCATTTGATACTAGCAATTTTATTCATTGGGGCTTACAATACTTCATATATGGGCCTGGCGCTTGGCAATAATGTCTACAGTTATGTGATTTATGGACAACTTGATTATTCGTTGGAATTGTGGAGGTTGTTCATAATAACTTTCTATCATCTTGTGACATTGCTACGTGGCCTGTGGGTCAGTTTATCTATATACCAGTTTTGATCATTATACTGGACTAAGGTACTGTGTTTTTTCTACGTATCCATTCTACATAACCATTTTGGATTTTTTTGGGGTTATTCTTTCTTTTTTGGAGTTGCTTCCACATTATATTACGGAGTGCAGTTTGCGATGAGAACTGTTGCCTTGTTGAATTGTCATTCTCTTTTGGACTAAGAACTCATGCATAGAAACGCTTATGGGCTTCATCAACGCTTTATGTGAAGTTTTGAAACATCAGTGATTATTGTGGACACTTGTGAGGAAACTATTGAACAATAAGTACAATATGATTTTCAGCATTGTTAATGTTATTTTTTTGTATCCTATGTATACTGAATTGGTCTAGCCTTATTGTGCTTCTTTTTGGCTTATTAGACCATTCTGAGTTGCAGGCTTCGGTTTTTCAGTATTGAGCGACTTTTGAGTTTAGTAACATTCTTTTTCTTAATACATACTGAATGTCTTGCAACTTTTTTTAGCATTATAGCAAGATTTTATCATTGCACATTTTTTATATGCTAGACAGTTTCCTTTTTGGATCACATATCCAATATAGAGGCCTTGTTGGTTCCATAATATACAGGTATTGGATTTGGTGGTCTTTGCATAGGCTATGTATTTCAATTTATTTGATTGTTTCATTTTTTAAATTATTTTGGAGAACTATTACTGTCAGCTTGATCAATACATGTTAATTGGGGATGTTACATGTTTCTCACAATTGTTGTCTTTTTCTATAGTATAAGTCTTTTTAGAACATGTTTATACCTGAACTTAGTATTTTGCACAGCGCCCCCTTGTATTTCACATTTGGATGAGACAAGTGTTTCTTAACATAACATAGTTTTGGTTTATGTTTCTATTTACTAACATATGGGTCATATTCTATTGGTGATAATTATTTATGATAATATTCCATCTAGGGGATGGTAGTATATATCATCTCTTAAATTTTATTAACATGTTTGGGTTCAATATTTGTGAAGATTAAAGTTTTGATCTTTACAATTTGTAGTGAGTGGTCAGGGTTAGCCCCCTGATTTTTTCAGCATGATCTAATTGAATTTTCATTATTGTTTTTGGTGAAATCATTTGCAACCAATATATATCATTATATATATATATATATATATATACACATATATTTTTTGCATTATTGCCTAAGTCTTTTTGCAGTGTTATTATATACTTTTCATTTCTCATCTTATTTTATCTTATTTTACATTTCATAAAGCACATATTGTTTTTGACCATTGGTATTTGGCTATATTTGTTTTTGGGAACGTAGCAACATAAGACAGGTGATATTTGGCCTGTCCTTTAGAGCTATTATTGTTCCCCTTATATTGACGTAGCATTTTTTGTGAAGCCATTATTGTCATCTCTATTAACAGATAAAATGGACCTTTTTAATTTGGTTTCAGGGCTTTCTGCTGATAGAGCAGATTTGAGTGCATTTGGTCTTAGTGCATGTTCTATTAGCAACTCTTCTAATGACCCCTTGGGACCTGAGCCATCATGCAGTTTGGCCTTTGACAATCTTTATAAGCATTTAAAATTGTTAAGATCTAATGTTTGGCATTCCAAACTTTTTAAAGCTTATATTGCAAAAGGAATTACACCAAGGGGTCTTAGAATTCGAATTCAACCACATGTGGGGCAGCCAGATGAGGAGCTCAATAACCAATGGTCGAATATACAACAGCATGCTACTATGTCATTTGTTGAAGCTTTGGATAAAAATTATGACAGAATTATTGATTCTGAAATTAACACTGTAACAGACTTATGCAATGATGTACAAAAATTTGAGGGGAAAATATTCTTCAAGAAATATCTTAATAAGGTGGCCAATGATCTCACCAACCTTGAAGAACAGTTAAAATCTAGAAAAATCAAAAAATTTAAGCGGGATCTAAATGATTATCAGGGAGCTAACCCTTTCAGTTTTCCTTCCAAACATGTTCGTTATAACCCTCATCCAGTTAAAACACCAAGAAGAAAGAGACCCAGATCTATATTACGTAACAAACCTATAACAAATGGATCATCTACTGATGATCCTTCATCATATACAGATAGTGATATACAGCCAGCATCGGATTCACCCAACCCCAAAAGAGCCCAAGGCTTTGTCCCTTTAGGGGGAAATATAAACGTGGAGGCAGAAAACACAAAAAGAATCGAGAATATTCAGTCTGTTAGAAATGGTAATACAGAAATAAGTAATGTTAATTCTAATGTTCTAAATTTGTCTGATTGTGTTTTGTCTTCATCACAAGTGGCTATTCTTAATAAAGGCTTAACTTTTATCCCTGGGTTTGTTATTTCTGAGGACCAATTGGTCCAGGATGTCTTGTCATTTTGTAGAACTCTTAATTTGAAATTACAGTTTGGAGATGGGGATGCATCTTATGATCAAAATAAATTTATTTATCATAAATCTAAATATCTTCCTCCGATGCACCCCATTGTACACTTGTTTCAGAATATGATTCTCAAAGATCTACACTTCAATAGTTCTAATATTCGTTTTAAACCCAATAATTTGTCATCTAGTGAAAAACAGGCTATTGTTGAACTACAACAAAACAAGGATTTGGTTATCATTTCAGCAGACAAAGGTGGGGCAGTCGTGGTTATGAACTGGTCAGATTATGACAAGGAGGCCAGGAGACAACTATTTGACAAACAGTACTATGGTGAAATGTGTTTAAATCCTACACATAGGTTCAAGAAACAGATTGATGAGTTTCTCATTAGTGCTAGAGATACTGGCCTCATAACCACTTCTACACTACAACAACTTACTATTCAGGATCCTATCAATCAATATATTTACTTTCTTCCAAAAATTCATAAGGATCCTGTTCATCCCCCAGGTAGAAATATTGTTTCTGGTTGAGGTTATCTTACAGAACCATTATCCTTGTTTTTGACTAGACATCTTAAGCCTTTGTTGCCATTTGTTCATTCTGAATTTTTACACATTATATCTGATGCACAATTGGAACCTGGTTGGCTGATGTGTACACTTGATGTTAGTTCTCTGAATATGAATATTCCGCATCAGGTGGGGCTGGAAGTGTTAACTCACTGGCTTAATATAGCCCATCTATACGAACAAGATTTCAATTCCTTTCTTGTTGGTCTTGCAGAGCATGTCCTTACTAATAATGTTTTTTTCTATCAAGACATTTGTTTTTGGCAGATTAAAGGAACAGCAATGGGAGCATCATTTGCTCCTATTTATGCTGACCTTTTTATGGCTTATATAGAAGAACATATAATCTACAATAGTAGCCATAACATTTACCTTCCAGAAATTGATATCTGTATCTGGATGATTGCTGGATGGTGTGGAGGGCTGATGTTGATTATTTAATTGAATTTGTCTCATATTTAAATGATAACATATGGGGCTTACAGTTCACTGTCAATTATCATGTTGACACAATAACTTTTCTGGATGTGTTAATAACAAGACAACCAGATGATACTCTCAGCACACAGGTTTTCAGGAAATATCCTGAATACAACACAGTCCTTCATGCATCCAGCTTTCATTCTCCACACATTGCCAAAAACATACCCAAATTACAGTTTATACGTTTGAGGCGCATATGTTCTCAGGAACATACTTTTCAAGAAGATAGATGTGATTTAATCAACAGATTTCGCGTAAGGGTATATTCTATGGGACATGTTTTGTGGGCCAGTTATTGGGCCAATACTTTATCTAGGCAGGAACTGTTAACTTATAAACTCAGGGATCAGAGGACCACACAGCCAATCAGGTTTTTAACAACATATGCCAGGAATTCAGATGTACTCATGAATAGTGTACAGAGAAATTGGAACATTTTGTTAAGTCTACCGGAATTATCAGATATATTACCTGATAAATGTTTATTCTCATTTCGTAAGGGAAAGAATCTAGCCTCATGTTTCAATCATTATAAACATACACATCATGTTAGTATTGCACAATTTTCACAAACAACTATGACTGGGGAACCTTTAGTGGGGTGTTTTCCCTGTGGTCATTGTTGCAATTGTGACAAAATTGTCAAATCTAAGGAATTTACTAGTAGGAATTGCCCAAGGGTCTATGATATTTAATTCTTTGCGAATTGTAGCAGTGAATGGCTCATTTATTTGGCCACTTGTATTTGTGGCTCCTTCTATGTTGGTCAAACATCTCGTCCTTTAAGACTACGGATTTCTGAACATATGAGCAATATTAAAAATAAGAAAATAAATAATGCATTGTACAAACACACTGTAAAACATCACACTGCTAAATTTTCTTTTATGGTGATTGATTTGGTTAAGGGTATTAAATTTAATAAAACAGGATGGCACTCAATGTTAGATACAAAGGAAAAGAAATGGATTACTAAATTAGGTGCTCTTTTTTCACCTGGATTAAATGAGCAATTTTAACTGAACCAATGGGATATGTTTAAAACACTATTTAAGTTGCATCAATTGATTTTGTGTTTTTTGTTACTGAAGAAGGCTGTGCTTTTGTCTGAGCTTTTTTGATGCTTATTTAACATTAAAGATTTTTATCGGATCCACTTTGGTTGCTGGCTTCATTTTGGCTGTGTGGCTGCATTAGGAACCCCGAAACACTGGACCCTACCCAGTTTGGCTTTGTTAAGGGCAGATCATACCTCCTAAATCTAGTGGACTTCTTTGAGACAGTTACCAAGGCTATAGACGATGGAAAGGTGGTCCACACAGCCTACCTAGACCTCGCAAAGGCCTTCGACACCATTCCTCATTCAGGTATTATAGACAAGCTTGCCAGCCTGAACATAAACCCCTACATCACGAGATGGGTTGCCAACTGGCTCACGGACAGAACCCACAAGGTAAGAGTTGCGGGAGCTAGGTCTGACTCTAAACCTGTTACAAGTGGCATTCCCCAGGGCTCAGTTCTAGGACCCCTCCTTTTCGGCATATACTTCTCAGAGGTACAGGCAAGCACAGGAGGACTATGGCTGACCAAGTTCACAGACAACTGCAAACTAGGGGCTATAACTGACTCTCTGGCTGACACAGACATCCTCCAAAAGGGTCTCACTGAGACAGATACCTGGTGGTAAAACCATGGCCTCAAGCTAAATGCCAAAAAGTGCATAGTCGTCCCTTTGGAAAAAACAAAGTACCCACAAACTATCACATAGGTGGTAACCCCCTAAATACGGAAGACGTAATAAGGAATCTGGGGACCCAAGTAGATAGTAACCTCTCCTTTGATAATCACATTGCCAAAGTAGTTAGAAAATTCTTCTATGTCGCCCACCTAATTACAAAAGGGTTTGCATCCAGATCAAAAGAGGTCATTGTGCCCCTCTATGCATCACTCATCAGACCCATCATAGAGTACAACGCTCCACTTGGGATGTACCTTACAAGACACCTGCAACAGCTGGAAAGACCACAGAAGTACCTCAGCAAGAGGATCACTGGTCTCAAACAGATGCCCTATGCAGCTCGGCTGAAGAAACTCCAGCTGTACTCGGTTGCATACTGCCTACTCAGAGGTGATCTCTGCCTGACATACAAGGCCATGTCCAACCCAGAACTGATGGACATGCTCCACCTAAAGAAGACCATATCCCCTATAGCCACACGCTCTAGGTATCTAAACCTCACCACAACAATAAATAGGACATGCTGGAGGGATAGATTCCTGTCCCAGAGACTTCTCATGCTCTGGAACAAGATTCCAATCTACATTAGGCAGAGCTCCTCACTAACCCTCTTCAAGAGAAACCTTGACGAGTGGATGGGAAACAGAAAGTTTACCCCAGGATCACTTCAATGGCTATGCTGGACAGAGGTACAGGGAACTAATCTAAGGGGCGGCGAAAGCCAACACATTCCAGCTAGGCTTACAAATGCCTTTGGGCAGATAGCCTAGTACCTACTTATGAACCTATGAACCTATATTCCAACTGTGTCCAGCATTAATTGCTGTCACTATTGTGTAACACACAATCCAGTAGCATTCTTACAGGAGCCGACCATTGTAGGAGGGACTCAGAGGGCCAGAGCTGTGATGTACGTCACAGCAGGCAGAGTTGAAAGGGAAGCCTGTAGGTGCTGGACAGCTGACTAACAGCAACATGTCATTCCAAGATATGTACTACAGGCCTACTGTTGTAATCCCTATTCCTCATAACTGCATCCTCCCATCTGTGTCCCATTGCATGGGGACTTCTATTACATACCTGAGTGAGTGCTGTACTCCTTTTTGAACAGAATTCCTGCAGTATAATGCCTGTGATATTGCAGTCTATCTTTGTAAAGCAAGTCACAGACCTGTGTACCATAGGCAGCAGCTTGCCTTTTATAGGTAATGCTCATGAACAGGTGATTGCCTGTGCATCAATCTGTGGCTCAGACTTGCTAACTGCATCAAGAATAGCTGGGTTGCACTTTCATTAACCAATGCCATGGCACAAAAGTGTAGTATTTAAGGCCTTCATGTAGGCCTTGGCCCCTTTCCCAGTCTGTAAGATGGACATTATCGAGGTGTGGAGACCACAGCATTGTAGAGGGTAAATAACAATACTGTCCACTGTTGGGATTTATGTGGTATGTCCACAGTTCTGTATACTATGTTTGGCCATTGTGAAACAACTTTCTGATTATGTGGCCGTTTAGTGTTAAACAATGTGGGTTGAGGTCAGTAAGGGGGTAGACAGATGTGAGTGTCATACGTCATATGCTGCTGGTCTATCAGCTGTGTATGTTTGTAGGGGAAGACTATGACATATGTCCCTGTCACTTGACCTTTGTCCCCCACCACTTTATGTATGGCTGTTGTGTGGATCCCTTTTTTTAGGTGGTTGTAAGGTATGGTAGGTCTGTAGCAGGTAGCTGAGCATACTGCCGCATATGTTGCAGGCTGCAGCTGCTGTGTTTTGCCCAGGAGTCATACTGGTGTGTGTAAACACACTGGATGACAGCAAGCTGTAGATGTCAGTGAGGGAGCAGTGTCAGCTCTGTTGTTACAGCATAGCCAGGGTGAGGGTACCCTTAACAGTCCAGGTGAGGTATGTACGTCAGGTACATATGTTATGTAATAGTGCCATTCAGAGAGTGGTAGGTGACATTTAGGAAGCCTATACATATTTGTGCAGTGTGTCCCAACCTACAGGCCTTTGACATGCTAACATGGGTAGCAGTGAATGCAGTAGCAGCAACTGGTTCAGCTTAAAATTGCAGGACTCAGTCATTTATTTGTTGAATTCACAAGCATGTACTTGAAGTGCAACAGACTGGAATCAAACCCAGGTCTGTAGGCGGCAAAATGTACAGTATGCAAGGAATGTAATAGATTATGCTACTGAGTTAGTGTGATAGTAAGTGTATTTGCAGGATATATGTGCATGCATACAATCTGTTACACAGGGTTCACATAAGCATGTGTGCTCAGATGAGTATGACATGTGACACTGAACTGTTTGCCATGATTTTCCAGCCTCAATCTGTACTGACTTGCCAGTACTTCAGCACACAGAATAGGGTTTGTGACAACCATGCCAAAAGTAGGTGGCACAACTGTGGACATTCTGCAACAGTCTGTGCAGTTGTCAGCTATACCTGATATCCTAGGCCTCACGTACATCCATCATTATTTATTTGGCTGTGTACTGGATTGGTGTCTGCATCACAATCTGAAGTTCACTGTCAATTTTCCCATTATATGTACAAGCAGTGTGTCATTGTCAATCAGGGTATTTTTATGGAAACACCCACTTTGTTTCAGAGCTGGGTGGCCTAGTGGGTTAATGTACTATGCTGGATATGACAGGGTCCCAGCTTTGAGACTTGGCAGGGATGGTTATTTTGCAGATGTACCTAACAGTGTCAGAAACACAAAAAGTGATTAAAGCAGTTTTAAGTGGGTTTGCTCCACTTGAAACCTTGCTAATTCCAAAAAAAAGAAAAGAAAAAAGGGGTGATAGAAAAGTGGTGAAATGGGGGTAAGCAGGTGGAAAAATAATGTGAAAGGCAGGTAGGGATGTGCAGGATGGGTGTAGAAAAAGACCATGCTTTCCATTTCTTGTGGAGCAACAGCTGTGCAGGTTAAAAAGAATTTGTAATTTGGAGCCTCACATGCCAAAGAGTGGGGTGTGGACAACATAACTGTGTTGATTAATTGATGTAATGATTGATTGTGTGCAGTGTATGTGGGGGCAAAATGAAGAGCAATGTATGGGGTGATATTTTTTTGTGGGAAAGATTCTCTTTTTTTTAAGGTGAGAGTGGAATGTTGGGGAAGGGATATAGGTATGTGTGGGGTGGTAAGTTGGGTAGGAGATGTTGCATTTGCAAACAGATAAGACAGCATATAGGGGCAGTGTATGACACATGGGGGGGTAAACACCTTGGACTGGGAGGGTGTTGTGGAATTGGTGAGCCATGTGCCCCCACACAGCTACTACAGCCATTTATTTACCTGTAATTCCTGTGGGGAGAATATCTGTTAACAATACATAATTGTTTCTATAAATATTTAGTAGTACTTGTTTCTGGATTCGAACCCTGGTCTGTGTGTGACAAAATGTACATCATACCTAGCATTTACCCAACGGAGCTACTGAGCCACTGCTGAATATTGATTGACTGATATGTGCCTAGAGCTCACAAGTGGCGGCTCTTGCTATTGGACTGCAGGACTGCAACCCCCCCCCCCAGCTGTGAAAAGGAAAGAAAAAAAAACACTAAAATTAGATGCCTTGTTTCCTAATCCGGACTGATTAAACAACAGTCTGGATTAGGAAACAAAGCATCAGACTGCAGATGTCCCAGAAGTCTATGCGGTTACAACTGCATAGACTGTAAGGGCATCAGACTGCAATGTCTGCAGTCTGGATACTGTAAGCCTGTAGCTACTCTCACAGGGCCAAGTCTGTAGTAGCTACTGCTGTCACGGGACCAGACAATTTCTTATGAAGCTTTCTTGCGGGACCGGAAAATTTGTTATGGAGCTTTTTCAAGTCCGTACTAGCTGCTGTTCTCGTGACCATTTGTTATGGAGCTTTGAACTGCTTTACTAACTACTGCTCTTGCAGGACCGGGACCATTTGTTACGGAGCTTTTTCCAGGACCATTTGTATTTCTTCTGCTATGGAGCTTGAGACTACAACTATGGATTTCAGTTACTATGTATGTGTTTTACGGAGTTTTTTCCATGGAGGCATTAAAGAGGTGTGTGTGCGTGTGTGTGCATGTGTGTGTGTGTGTGTGTGTGTGTGTGTGTGTGTGTGTGTGTGTGTGTGTGTGAGTGACAGGCTCAAACTCTGTATCTTGAATGCAGATAGCAAGAGCCTTAATTCCCTACCCACCACCACTTGTGAAAATGTTTCAGATTTTTGCCTCATATTTTTGTTCTGTTCCTCATAAAATCTGTGGTTTTCTGGATTTTGAATTCAGTAAATAATGATAGACATTTGAATTTCAGACTTCATAGTCTTCAGAAAGTACATGGTAACACAAACCTTTTATTCTAGCAATTTTCTAAGTTTATAAGATCAATATTTGAAATGTGTCCCTATTTTTGGGGTTGTATTTCCCCGTTATTAGATTCTGTCCAGGTTTTTTGTGCTAAGAGGTTGAGAGCTATGGTCAGAACTCAATACACTGAGCATGTTTGGGGGGCTGTATTTGCCCATTATTCCCTTTGTCCAGGTGTTTTGTGCTAAGAGGTTGAGAGGTATGGTGAGAACTGGATTCACTAAATGATAGCCATTTAAGTGTCAGTCTTCCTAGCTTTGCAGAAACAGCTAATTTTGCATAGTGGTATATTGCTCTGACTGTAGTGCATAGGGTCCTTGGTTCAGGACTTGGCAGTGAAATGCATGGTGATAACATGGCATTCTATTCTAGCAACTTTCCAAGATTATACAAGCACTGTTTAAAATGTGTCCCTGGTTTTTGGCCTTTTGTCCCCCCCCCCAAATAAATTTTGGCTTTTTCCAGATTTCTTGTGCTGCAAAGTTGAGAGATTCAGTTGAGTGTCATGGATTTTACAAGGAGCTGAGAGCTTCAGGGGAAGAGCAGTTTAGTTTAGTGCTGCTTATGCTGAGCCTGTTTGCATTGTTTATAGCACAACAGGTAGCATACTGGCTTTTGATGCAGAATGCTGTGGGTTCTACTCCCACAGTATGTAGATGTATTGCTGATCTATGTGGCACATCTCATTACTAAGGGTTTTGCATCCAGGAAGAAAGAGGTCATTGTCTCCTTCTACTCTTCCCTCATTAGGCCAATCATCGAGTACAATGCACCATTTGGCATGTACCTCACTAGACACCTGCAACAACTGGAGAAGCTGCAAAAGTACCTCACAAAGAGGATCCTATACCTTAAACACTTGTCCTATATGTACAGACTCAAAAAACTCCAACTATTCTCTGTTTCATATCGTCTAATTAGAGGCTATCTTTGCTTGACATACAAAGCCATGTCTGATCCAGATCTCTTAGAAATGCTACATGTAAAGAAATCCCAATCCTTCCACACTACATGCCCCAGTGACCTCACCCTCATTACCACAATCAGCAGAACGTGCTGGAGGGACAGGATCATAACCCAGAGACTGCCCTAGCTATGGAATAGACTTTCCATACATGTCAAACAGAGCACCTCACTGGCCCTCTTCAAGAGAAACCTTGATGAGGGGATGGAAAATAATTCACCCCGGGTATCACTCCAGTGGTTCTACTCGACAGAGGTACTGGGAACTAAGGTCGGGTGGCACAATGTCAGGGTAATCCTACGGGCTAGGTTTGTAAAGGCTCCAGGGCCATTAGCCTAGTACACACCTATGAACCTATGACTTGAGAACCTGCTAATAATAACTTTGTGCTACAGTGCTAACAATGCATGTTCCTGATTATATACATGATAATGGTTTGAGTTCTTCAGTACATTAATGCTAGGCACGGATGCTGCCAGCACATATAGAATGGGACTGCTGAACGTCAGCATCATATATTTCAACTGCTTACAGGAAAATACATCCATCCATTTGTTCCTTACTATTGTGTGCCTCTTCAGAGCACACCAGATCAGCTTTATCAAGCCACCATATACAGGGCTGCTTTGCTGAGGAGGAAAACACTCTTATCATGTAGCTATATAAAGGAACATTTCCTGCAGCAGTTTGGGTGATGAGGAGTGCAAATTTACTGGGAATGGTTATGGCAGCGGGTGATTGCTGATGTCCAAGCAATCAGTAGCCACTCATGGACATTATAAACATGTTGTCAGTGGGTCAGCAACATGAGTGTCATTGCTATCAAGAGGAAGATATTTATTATTGATGCCACTAGGAGTATAATTAGGCAAGTCTCACTTTTGTGACCAAATGAAGAACACCCCTGTCCTGTGATAGGTACTTACATGGGAGCATCAATTCAATAAAATGCAAAAAGAAAAAAATAAATAAATAAAATGAAATAAATAAATAAAGAGTAAGTGAACATAATGATTAATATAATATACCGTAAAAGTATAAAACCGATGAGCTTACTAAAAGATTAGGTTCTACGTTTTGATAGTAGACTGGTTTAGGACCAACTAGTTCAAACAACACTTCTTAAATAGTCTACCAGCTAAAATGATGACCCACTGCATATTCAAGTAGATGCAAAAATACACATACAAACACAAACTAATCCACACACTATGTAAAACTCTGGCATTCTTTTACACACACACACACACACACACACACACACACACACACACACACACACACACACACACACACACACGCACACACACGCACACACAAAAACATCACAATTAACACAGTTATCACAATTATTACTTAATTAATTAACTGTGTTAATTAACAGTAATTATCACAGTTAACACAGGAGTTAACACAGGAGTATTCCATGGATGTATATTGAGTCCATTATTGTTTAACATACTAACTCATGACTGAAAAGCCAGATTTAATACCAATCACATCATCAAGTTTGCAAATGTGGGCCTCATCAGTAATGAAGATGAAAGAGCTCACAAAGTGTATTTACTCACTGACTGGTGTGCTAGGTACAACCTTGATCTCAATGTCACCAGCTCACTCTCTACTCATGATTAACAGAGAGAGGGTGGAAATAGTAAGTAGCACAAAATTCCTGGGAGTCCACATTGCAGAAGACTTATCCTGGTCACTAAACACTAGTCACGTAGTCAAGAAACCCACCAATGTCTGCATTTTCTGTGGAGGTTAAGGAAAGCTAATCCACCACCCTCCATCCTTATCACCTTCTACAGCATGGCCATAGAAAGCATCCTAATGAGCAACTTCATGGTGTGGTACAGGGGATGTTCAGCTGCAGATCAAAAAGTCTATATACATAGGGTTGCCACCCCTTCATTTTTTTTCCGGACTATTTGGAAATCAAACTGATTCTCCGGTAGTACAGAAAACACGGTACAAACTCCGGTATTCTGTTTCAAAAAGGAAACAGATTATCGGAGTTTGTAAATCGGCTGATTTACTACGCTTTTTTTTACAGAAAAGCATAGTAAATCAGTCGAAAGCAGGCAGCAGGAACGAAAAAAGAGGGTGTTCCCCACCGAGTGATGCCATCGTGACATCACAAAATGGGCAGAAAGTGGGTGGGAGAGGTGTGGGGTGGGAGGGGTTAGTGGTAACATGAGGGGTGTGGCTTTACTCCGGTTTTAGCCATGAAGGAAGGTGGCAGCCCTATATATACAACACATTGCTACAACAGGGCCATGAAAGTAGCCAGTAACCTTACACACCCTGCCTATGGTCTGTTTACATTCTTGTTGTCTGGCAGACGATACTGCAGTTTTGGGTGTAAAACAGCCAGGTTCAGGAATAGTTTCTTCACATGGGTGATTGGGTTCTTGAACTCTGGAGGCAATCTCAGGAATGTTAGTCATTGACAAGGTCTTGTGTTGGTCAAACCATTAAAGTGCAATAGAAATTATAAGATGCTCGCTCATAGTTATCTGTGTACAATGTCAATCAGGTGCAATATTTATCTGCTATCTGTTTTAACATATCAGGAAATAAGTATGCAATAAATAAATGTGCAATAATCAATCACTCATCTGCTAAAAACTGTAGACATTTTAATTTATAGTAGTATGTAGTAAAATAACAGCCTAACAAAGTTAATGTTATGCATGTTGCATGTGCTATATGTAACTTGTATATGTGTAATTGTCTTCTCAGTATTGAGACTGATGCATGCAGTTTCATTTAGGCGACCGTTGTGGAGTCTAAATGACAATAAAGTTCACTTTGACTGACTTTGACACACACAAACACACACACACACACACACACACACACACACACACACACACACACACACACACACGCAAAACATACAATTTCAGACACACATTACACACTCTTCTATCATGTTGAAAGCCCTTGCCTCCCAAAAGTTTAGAAGAAACTTCAGCATCAGATTGCTGCCTAGGGAATATAGCTGCACATAAACATATCTTGAACAACAGCTATCAGTTACACCTTTTGCACACAGCACACCAAACACATAGTCTCATAACACCATTGTACCACACACACACACACACACACACACACACACACACACACACACACACACACACACACACACACACACACACACACACACACACACACACATACCAATTCTTACAACCCCTAACCATTTAGTGCAATCAATACACATTGCAACCTATTCCATACAGACTTTCTTTCAATAGACTGCTTCATTCATTCATTCATTCATTCATTCATTCATTCATTCATTCATTCACATCAACAACACACATGCACATTGTGCTACCATCTACCTGAAAACACCTATAACATTCACATGTATTCATCTAACTCACAATGTCCTATCACACATGTACTACACACACACTTCTACAGGCAATCAACTTACTTTAGTAGACCTAACAATTATGTTTTCGAGTAAGAATCAGTTACCTTTTAAGATAGATGCCTGACCTACAGTAGTCTGGTGCCTTAAACTGTTGTATTTTGTTGATATTCCAGTTTTGCTCTTAATTCTGCTCATCATTTACCTTCTTAAAGTTGCATTCCAGTGCCTTTCTGTTCCTCTGTTCTCTGTGCCTGCCCAGTCTCCCACTGACATTGAACTAAAGTTTCTGGAAGAGCAAAAATGTTGGCTTTATTTGATATCCCTCTGTAACTAGCCTGCTTCTTCCTTGAACTTTTTTTCCAGTCCTCAGTCCCACCATACCTCTTAGTACAAAAAATCTGTTTTAAGTCAAAAGTAAATGATAATAAATGCTTAAATATACAGACAGATTTTAAATATTGCATTAGGAAGCATTTTCTGAAGGATGTGAAGTCTGAAACTCAAATGTCTAACATTATTTAGTGACTTCAGTCCTCAATGATTTGCCCAAAACCCCCCACAAATTGTGTGAGGAAAAGATCAAAAATATGAGGCAAAAATATGGACATTATGTGAAAATCTGGACAGTTGAGAGCTATGATCTGGACAGTTGAGATGTATGCTTCCCACCCTTTTCCTGTTGAAAACCTCCCACCCCTTTTCTGTTTTGGGTTTATAAGGCTGTGTCTCTGGTCTCTACCTCTTATGGCAATCTAATTTCCAAAGTTCCTCCCTCCCCTCTTTCATAGCTATTGTCTGTGCCATACAAGCAAAGGAAGTACTTTTGATTTCTAAATCACACTTGTTTAAATTATTTTGAGTGATACACTGCATACTTCTCAAGTGTACCTCATTACAAGGAATGTACCTCATTTGGGGTCTTAAAAAGTTTATGTTCCTCGAAGTTTCACATTGAAAGGGTCCGTCACACATTCAATGTTAGCAATTTTGTAAGTGAAATCCATGGTAAATAGAAATGAACCATTAATTCATTAAAAGATCTTCTGTATAAGTAAAACCAGCATATATTAAGCATCCTATGACCTTCCTAGTTAAAGTTATTAGTATGCCATCAGTATGTGTTCCACATTTTGCCCATTTGTTCCACATTATGAGGGCTAATGTTCCTCATTTTGGAGATGGAAGATTGAGAGCTATGATATACTGTTTCTTGCTTTTATTTGTGAACTTCTATGTATTTTTGCAAAAAAAAAAAATTCCTCTTCCTCAAACTGCTACTGCTGTAAGACTGTCTTGAAATTGCTTTTAGCAAGGGATTTCGAGCTAGCATTGCACTTGTCGGTCTCTTCTACTGTGTTTTTAGATTAGGAGGATTAGATTTATTCATCTTGTGGCAGGAGGTATTTCACTGGTCTATCTGAGTTGGGAAACACATAAAAGGGCTCATAGTTACTTTATTGTTTAGGGCTCACTAGTTAGTTTTCTGTTTTATCTGTGCTGCTATACATTCAGTACATTAGCATTTCACTGCTGACAGCGCAGTGGTGGTAAGCAGTGTCTTGTACAGTAGCAAACACCTAGAAACCAAATTTTCCCTATAGAATGGACCCTAAAACTATACCTTAGATCAACTATTTGGGCTATAAGTAGCAATACCTATAGATTTAGTAGAATTCAGTATTGTGTAAACATTAGAGCTAGTAGAATTTAATCTGCCATAGTAAAGCATTCTTATTAGTCTGCACGAAAACAGCACCCTTAATAAATTTCTAACCCCAATATACCACCCCCTTGTAGCTCACTGATCAAAGGACTGGACAGCACGAGTATGCAATTTCCTAAATTCTCTGTAGTCAGCTTGGTGGATATGGGCATCTTGAGAAAATGTGGCAACTGTCTCATGTTTAACAACAATCACTTAATCCTTAAGAAACAGACACAGTATGCAAGAGATGTACTTATACAATGACATGAGAGGCTAAACTGTCACAAACAAGTGCACATGAGGTTGTCAAAATCACACACACACACACACACACACACACACACACACACACACACACACACACACGCACGCACGCACACACACACACACACACAAACACACATGTTTGCAACACCCACCTCACATAGCAAACAACAGACACATAAACTAATGTATGCTGAGGCACTTAAAAGCAATCTTTCTAAACAACAAATATTACCTAGACTGCTCATTGGCAGACCTATGCCTCAACAAGCCCGAAGTCACTCAGAAAATACAGCACCTAACACCCCAAATACAGTCACACTCAATGTATCCCCAGACACCAACCCCTAAGTCAATCAAACACACTTCCCAGGATTCTCATCATAGAGGACTCCATTGTAGGATATACTGATGTCCCTCTAACCAGGCTGAACAAGGAGAAGATCACAGTTAATTGCTTATCTGGAGGCAGGGTCTCCAAATCACACACATAATCAAGTCATTACACCATGGGTACCAGTATGATCCATCACAGTCCATGTAGGTGTCAATTACCTGAGATGCAGCTCCCTGGACAATATGAAGAGAGAGACACTATGGTGCTCTCAGATTATGTGTCTGAAGCTGGTAAGAGCCTAGCATTGAGCAGCATATTACCATTACTGAGTATGCGCAAAAGATGATTGATTTAACTATTGCTTGTCTCACTGGTGCTTTTCTAAGGGGATCCTATATTTGTCAGCTTGGGAGAACATGGTTGACAGACCATGTTGCTTTTCCAAAGATGATCTACATCCATGCCCTATAGGCTTTTGAATACCGGCTAAAGGTTTATCCACTCCCATAGTAAACTTTTTAAGTAAATGCCAAATTCATAAACCTACCAACATTGCAAAATCAACTTAACTGAACATAAAGGTGTCACTCTTTGGTGCCAGAAGTCTAAATAAAAATAAATAAATAAAAAATAATTATATACATCCTAGCACTTACCATGACATGATTTAAAGTGGCAGAGAGTACCCCAACAGTGCAAGGTTTCAGTGCCTTCCAAACGTTTAGACCAGTAGTTGCATAGACAAGGGCTAAATGCAGAGGAGTCTTGATCTTTGTTAATAACAAGCTTAGCTCGAGGTTGATAAAACAGAATGATGTGCAGATCACCATAGATAAAAAAATATCCATATCCTAGCCACTGTAGGTCACCCTCCATGTCCCAAGAAGCATATCCTAGCCACTGAAGGTCACCCTCCATGTCCCAAGAAGCTCACAATTCATACTCTGACCTACTTGAGACACTTGCCATCCAACCTATCACCCTACTCATAGGAGACTTTAATTACACCTCTATAGACTGAGAATCCTACATGGCCTCAAATCTAGAGGCACAGAGATTCCTGCACTTTGTAAACACAAACACCCTTGGCCAAATAGTGAACACACTTATTAGAGGCTTCAAGATACTGGACATTGAACTCATAAATATGATAGAACGCTGCACCCCCTAATGTCTCATCTTCCTTGGTAAGGCCCGACTGTAAAGCTGTTTCCTTCAAAATAACTCCATAACCCCAGTAAAACCAGTAACAGTTAGGAACAATTCAAAGACAAACTACCTTTTATTAAGTGAAGGTTTGTCAAAATTCAATGCCCCACCAAACACCTGAGAACACAGCAGCCTATAGTGAATTACTCTCAGAAACTCTGTACAACCATGTCAGGGGCTACACAGAGGCCGCTGTACCTGCCAGAAGTAAGCTCTGAACTAGCCCAAGAAACAAACTGCCCTGCAGGTATCCCAAATTAAACAGTATATACAACAAAAGAAAAAAATATGCAAAAATCAGGAAGTATAATTCCTATAAAGATAAAAACTCTCTCATCAACTAAATGGACAACAAAGAGGACTAATTAGAGCAAACAAAGCCAATTTTGAGGTTAAGATAGTTTACCAGGTGAAAGATAACCATAAAGCCTTCTTCATCTATGTCAGAAATCTCAAGAGTAGCACATCACCATGTGTTGAATGGGTGGTTAATGGTGCCACATTCACTGAGCTTAACAATATAGTGAACATGTTAGTGGACACATTCAGTGCTAACTTTATTCCCCCCTCTCACCCCCAACCATCCCCCAAGAAATATTCTCAAACATGACCCTTCCAACTATAAATAGGGAGCATGTCCTGGCTGTGCTCCCTAAAGCCAAAAACACAGCCTCAGTGGGCCACATAACAACCCAGCATGCCTTCCAAACAGTCTAAAACACGACTTATCAGGACCCCTGGCATAATTATCTAACTTATAGACTTAATACAGACTTTATATCATGAGAATGGAGGATTGCAGTGGTCATTCCCCTTCAGAAGGGAGGACCTTCAACAGATTCTGGAAACTGCAGACCCATTAGTCTGACTAGTCTTATTTGTAAAGCCATGGAAAGAATTATCATGGAAATCATCAACAGAGGCATCCAGACACTGGATCCATCCTGGTTTGGCTTTGTCAAAGGAAGATCATGCTTACTGAATCTGGTAGGCCTCTTTGAAAAGGTCACTAAGGAAAAGGATGAGGGGAATGCAGTGTATACTGCCTACCTAGATCTGGCTAAAGAATTTGATAAAATTCCCTACTCTGGCATTGTTAACAAACTAATGAAACTAGGTATAAGCCTCTTTATAACATGCTGGAAAGCTAGCTGACTCATGAATAGGACCCAAGATGTTAGGACTGGTGAAGTCACCTCCAGAAAGAGGCCAGTCACCAGTGAAGTCCTTCAAAGCTCTCTGCTGGGCCCTCTCCTTTTTGGCACATACTTCTCATTGGTCAAAGCCAATGTCAAAGGCTTCCAGTTGATCAAGTTTGCAGACAATTGCAAACTAGGAGCAGTCATTAAATCTCCAGAAGATGAAAACACCCTTCAGAAAAGTCTATCACAAGCCGAGAAATACATTATAGTTCCTTTTGTGAAATCATCCACATTGAGTAACTACATTGTCAATAACATATCCCTAAATTTTGATTCAGTAGTCAGAAATTTGGGAACTTATGTAGATAGTCACTTCACCTTTTTCTTATCAGCAGTTTGATACTGTTATTAAGTCTGTGTACCCTGACAGTATTCAATCTTAAGTGATATTTACATTCATCTAGTAACAATGCATTCCTAAAAATCACCCATTTACATTTAACTTATTGTAGTATCTGAACATAAAATTGAGATATTTATTATTTATTTGCATTTGTTTACCGGGATTGTCCAGCTGGGCCAGAAGTGCCCATTTTCACTGGAGTCCCATGGAGAAAAGTTCCAAATATAAGACAATTTACATACAATTCAGAATTTACATTAATAAAGACATTTAGTACATATTATTGGCTGCTTATACAATTGGTGAAAAAAGTACAAAAGTAATCATTCTGAATCACAGATAGTATACAAGCCATACAGAGTGTATATGTAGGAACATTCCATATAAGTAGTTTTCTGCTAGCAAAATTTAGGTAGGACACTTCATACAGTAGGCGCAATGCAGAATGTAGGAATTAGTTAGTCAGTCTACTAAGTTTTTTAATGCAGTAAGATGTATAATAGCTGAGTGGTGGGCAATGTGAGTACTAAGCTATATGAGCACTGTGCAGGAATCAGAATAGTAGTATTATATTAAGCTAGGCTGTTAGAGTACCTAAATTTCTCACTTGGACCAGTGGGAGGTCCATAAGGGTTAGGAAGAGAAGGAAGTAGACAGGAGGGATAAAGGAAGGACCATGATGGTGAACAGAGGAGGGAAATGGGCAGGATGGAGAGATGGCAGAGTATTAGGGTACGGTTAAGAGTAGTTGTGATGGTTAAAGTTAGGTTATATGAGATGTGCCATTATCACATGCACACAGCCAAGATACGGAAAGGTGTTGCTTCAGAGATATCTTAACGTGAGTTGCTGAGTGGGTGGATCTAAGTCTTGAGGGGAGGGAGTTCCAAAGTTTTGCAATGGTAAAGGAGTAAAGCATCTGGCCAGCTGAGAATTTGGGTTTTTCTACATTTATGAGCAGCTGGTTGCTGGATTGGAGCGGTCTGTTAGGATGGTATAAAGTAAGTATAGAAGATAGAGTAAGGTACATAGATGGATTATGAATGCATTTATGAGCTGTGATTAGTTGCATAAAGGTGGGATAGTTGTGGAGTTGGATAAAGGTGAGATAGTTGTGGAGCTCAAGCCATTTTAGGTTGTGTAGTGATAAGCAGTGATGGGATGAGTAGGAGTAGGAGGCATTAGTTACAAACACAGCAATTAAGTTTTATGTGGGATTTCATTATTTACATTTTTTTCTTTATGCTTCTGGTTAAACGCTGTATAATATGTACAAGACCATTCCATTTTTGTATGTAGTATTTTCCACAAAAAGATAATATGGTGTTAAATACATACTGTCATCTCTGGTGTTAATGACACCTTGGTCTTCTACTACTTCCTCAATAATGAATATTTTTTAAATGTTTCCTTGTGTGTAGGGAATATCCATTAGCAAAATGTGCCAGTTTATCCTAATACCATTCCACATCTCTTCTGATATTATTTTATACAGCTGTAAAATGGTTTGATTACTGTCATATTTATTTTATAGCCTAGCTTCTTCTTCATGTAACTACAGTTTTATATTGTTGGCAAACTACAGATTATGTAACTATGACCCCCCCTACACACACACACACACACACACACACACACACACACACACACACACACACACACACACACACACACACACACTCTTATCCGCCATGTAAAAAAAGGAAGCAGCAGTAATAACATTTTTTAACTGGCATTTGTGCAGCTTGAGAGTGGCTACCAGCACTATGGTCAGGGTATACTGGACTCAACATATTTAAGTATTTATTCTGTAAGCAAAAGGTTAGGTAATTTTTTTCTACAGTTAATCTTCTGAAATTCGTAGCAGACTGAAGGGAGACAACCATAACAAACATTATGGCAAAATTCCACTTCTGGTTGCCAGTTTTTATTTAGCATGATATATTTCACCCACCGTAACCCAGTGCTCTGATGATATCAAGCTTCAGATTTCCATTTACATGGGATAAGTCTCAGGTGCAGCTAATACTACCTGCAACAGAGCACTCCAGCTGCCTCCATCTTGGTCCTCTCTCTTCTCAGGGGCAGAAAAAGTCACCTGTGTGTATGAAAAAGACGCATCTTCCACAAATAGTAGCTTACTTCCCCAGTAACTGTGAGTAATGGACCACTCATTATATGCTTGTACCCAGGACCCTAAAATAGACTGTTGACATCTGCAACATTGTGAAGGCTGTTTTATAAAAAGTTTGTGAAGACATATCAGTTCATCCATCCATCCAGCAATCCACAATCTCTTCTTCCCATCTTTACTCATGGGGTCAGGATGTCACTTCAACAGTGACAATCATCTAGAGCCAAGGTTTAAACCTGGTCTGGAAGACATTATAAGGTAAGAAAAAATATGAAGTCGTTTTTCAACCATGAATTCTCAACTACAACTTGAAGTGGAAAAAGGTTAATGCTCTGCATATCCAGCTCCTGTAGGGCACAGCCTACCTTTTCAGAAATAAATGTTTTAGTTTACACTCTATAATACAACTTTGAAACATACCTAGCATATGACTTTGAAACATACGTATCATATGCTATTGGATGTAAGACTCATAATCATCGTCATTAACATAATTTTTCCATCTTGTACATAGGGTTAGGGTGTCATGTCAATTGCAACTATCTATCTCATTTCATTACTACTCTTCTACCTTCTCTGACAGTCATGCCTGACTTTCAAAGGCCTTCTCTCACACAATCTATTCCTCTCTTTGTTTGATGTTTTTGCTTCTTCTTGCATTTTTTCTGTATCTCCCAAATCTCCTTCACCAAATCATCTACTGCTTTCCTGCACATGTACTCTAACACTATAATCGGGTTTCTTTCACCTAGTCTGCAGTTAGAGCTATTTTGGCTTCTGTGTTGATGTCCTCATTTTTTCATCTGTCCCACAGTGTACAACCTTCTGTCCATCTCAGGCACTTCATCTCCATCAGCTTGAGCTTCCTCATCAGTTTCTGGGCCATACAGTAGTACTGGTCATTTCCCTGTTCTCTGGAAATATCTGATCAAAGGGGTAACTCCAAAGATGAGCAGGGAATGGCCCACACATTTGCCCATATCCATGATGTGATCTGTAAATAACAGAACCTGTCAAACTTTTCCAGAGCAAACAAATATGGAAGATCCTGAAAAGATGTCATTTACATTTGTTGAATAAACTGCTCTATATTCTCAATGTATTTCCCACCACCTGCATAAAGGAATGTTCCCCATATCTATAAAAATATTGCAGCTGCATTCATAGGAGAGAAAAAGGAAAAAACAAACAGTCATTAAACACCTATAAATCACAGACAATATAACTTAACTGTCTATATACTATATTTCTGAGGGATTCTCAGAAGCAAATGGTTTCCTGGCTTAGAAGACCTCTGGAAGTAAGAGAATTGATTAGCCTCCTGTTGCTTAGGGATTAATGAGCTAAACATTTTTGAAACATGCAAAACACAGCGTAATTCTCCGAATATAACATTTATAACTTGTGATATATTTATTCCCTTTGATTTATTGATATAGTCATAGCCCACTTCATAAATCAGCCTCCAGTGTGCATCATCATTAAAAAGAGCCTCAGGTCACTGACTGATGTTTGGGAATTAAGCTGCTGTTGCTTTTATGGGGTCAGGTAGGATATATCCTTTCACAGAACTGCCAAGCACAAGTTTCCCCACTTAGAATGCAAAAGAAAAGGGAAGTAATAGCGAGTCTACCTTTAATCACAGAGCCACAACACTGATCCATATCCAATAAATTTCAATGGCGTCCAAATAAATGGCAAGACCAGCCTTTCCCAGAACCCAAGTTGTTGTTATACCTTATAAATGAACCTCACTTCATGAGGACATTCTAAATTATTACTGTAGTGTTCTGTGGATTTTACTTAACACCAACAGATCATCAGTGAACAAACCTATCTCCCCTAGACTCCAACTCTATTATCAACTGACCCATTGTTCAAGAGAGAGCATCTCACTGTTTCTAATAGAGGATCTAAAGGCAAGACAAACAGGATTTGGTCCAAAGAGCACTACTGCCTTATTTCCTACTTTACCATTAGATAGCAGCCATAAATGTATGATCTCATCTTAATTGCCAGTCTGAAACCCTGATAAATTGATTGTACGGTACTTATCAATAGAAAACAAAGATAATGAGTTTTTGGAAAATGATATTTACTTTCCCATAAGTTAAATGCTTTCTCAGTATAACCGGAAATAACTGCACAGCATCCTTAATTCTATACTTGACTCTCCATGTATTCTACTATTGAGAAAATATTTCTCTGTGCGTAGTCATACATTACAAAACCTGACTTATTTTTCTTAATAATTGCAGGAAGGTAAGGTTTCACCATTATTATCCAAACTCCAATAATCATCTTGTAGTGATCTTTACCAGTATGAAAACTAAAGAAATTTGGTCCTGTTTCCAGAAGAATGGAGATGCACATTTATTCATCATGTATCTAAAAGACAGAAAATACCATTTATTACTGGTGGAAACTCTTATATATCTCCTCTTTCCCCTCTCATCTGGGTTAGGAGGCTTATTTATTGGAGGCTTATTTATTATTTAAGTCTCTCTGTGCCAACAATTTACACTTCTTTAGTTACTGAAGTGTCAAACAAACATTGCACCTTCATTCAGACAACCACCAGAGATACCGCCAAGATACCACCAAGATCCACAGAATCCATCAACCCAACTTCGTTGCAAGAAATGCCAGATCATTTACCTTTACAAAATTTACTTTTGGAATATGTAAGCTCTTCCCAGAGAACTGATACTAATGTTTGTAACAAGGTTGTTGAAGACTGGATACCTTAGGTGCCTGTCCTGCATTTCATATATTTTTACTAAGTGCTTATAGACATGCTGGTTCACTTTTTAACATTGTAGATTCATCCTTTCCATGACTACTTCTGTCTATTCAAGATCAGTTGGATCTGATCAAGCTCTGTGGAAGAGATGAAGTCCTAATGGTAACACAGATGAAATTAGTTCAAATGTCTCTTCATGCGTTGGAGTAGTCAGGTGAGGGAGGATGAGAGTGTGTTCATTCGGGAGGAGGGGGGACTCACTGGCTCCCAGTAAGCAGACTTGGTAATATAGAAGTGAAGGATTGCATGACACTAGATCACATCAGGGAATGTGGCTTGCTGCTCCCAAGCTGGTGACAGTAGCCCTTGGGGCATATGTGGAGGAGCATGAACACACAAGAGAGGGGTGGAAATCACTGAGATGACAAAGGCACTCAAAGCAGCAATGGTGTTTGGGGAAGTATTTTAAAGAAAAGACTTTCCAGTCCGTGCATGCCATGATAAGTAATTAAGTGAATTCTATCACTAGTATGGTCATTGGACACTGGTGGTACTTAAACCCAATAAAGTACAAATAAGAGAAGTCATTCATCAGCATCACAGTTTTCATATTACCTAATGGCATATTGGTATATATTTTAAAGGAAATGATCCCTCCATTTGCTTACTTGGATTTTCTATGTTATCATCCTGTTTTGTAAATGTTGCACATTATTTGTGGGTTCTACTGTGGATCATCAAACAGCAAAACTGTGAATCAAAAATATAGAAAAATAATGTCTGAAGCACAAAAGGGTGAAAGTGTTAACCTCAAGTGCTGTTTTTCGGAGGGGTAAATCCTCTGCGCCTCTGATGCGAGGGAGAAAGCCCCTGACACACTCTTATTTATATGAAATCCATGGTAACAGCAACTTGAAGAAGGCAGAAATCCCTCAAAAGAAGAGGCTCACTGCCATTGCACTTAGAGGTCATGTTTTCTTATAGAAAACAGCAATTAGCATTGCATTCCTGTAGTTTATGTTTGATACAAGTGAGGGTCAAGGAATTTTAACTCAGCCAGCTGCAAAGACACATTATTTTTGATATTTTGCTCATAGGTTCATAGGTAGGTTCTAGTCTAGATGCCCTTGCGGGCCATTTTAAGTCTAACCAATTTTCCCTTTTATGCTCATCATAACCTATCCAATTTGGTTACAGACTGACCTTTTTCATCCCATAGCTGATAATTACTAAACCAAAAAGTAAAAAAGTCACACAGACAAACCAATCAGTAAAAACTACAAGAAAAACCTCGCCAAGCTAGAGTTTTCACTGTGTGATGCCTTAAACTTCCTATAATACAGACCCATGGGATATATGCAAATGTCCCCTTAAGGACATCAAGTGTTTCAGCTATATGGCTTCTGAATGTCCATGACTTTTTCCTTTTTAAGTCTTTATGGACAGATTCAGGCTAGTATAAAGACAAACCCCACTAGCTGTGGATATGCACATTTCAGCCTTCTTATGACCTTCTCAGCATGGCTAAGTTGATCTTTTGGCATTATATATAACCCCTAAAGAGATCATACAATAGATAATTTGAGGGGATCCATCCATCCATCCATAAAGCATTTAGGAGCTTCCACTGTTCATTAGTAGTACAGGGGGCAGTCCTTGGGTAACTTTTCTGTTTCCCATCCATAGATCTAAGTTGTGCTTAAAAATGGGCAGTGTGAACTCTGTTTTATGTGGATGGGAATGTCTGTTCCACAGTAGCAGTTTCCGCTGCAAGATATACCTGTCCCTCCAAACTGTTGATGTTGCAGAAGAGGTTTAGATCACTAGACCAGGGATTTCTGAGGCCATCATTGTTTGACAACATCTGTTTGTATTGTAAGCCCAAAATATTAATGCAAGATTTATCTGTTTTGAGTGATGACATACATGTACAGAAAAGAAGATTAATAGGTATTACAAAGAATTGTCTTAAGAAACAGCAACTGAGGGAAATTGAAAGAGTATGATTACTTGTAAACAATATTTTAGCATATAGTTTGTTTACTTCTATTTCTGTATTACTCATATTTTTGTACATCATTCCTGCTTGTAGTGAGAAGACACTATTTTGTGTAATGTTCATTACTTACACAGGGTTAACTAAATGCTTTGTGAATCTTGTTGATTTTGCATGAAAATAGTGCATTAGAGTGGCCTTACCTACTGGTACTTTTTAAAATTTTTAAACAAGCAAGAGATCTAATAACATTGGTTGTAAATACCTTTCTTGCAAGACATTATATGAAAAACCTGTACTTGTTCGAACTGCTGAATATCTAAATGCAGGTGCCAGTATGCTGTCTTTCCTCTTATTTAAAAAAGATTACAAATGATAGAATTTTAGGAAACCATTTCATGTGAAGTAATGTAAACAAAATACATTAAGCAGTTCCACTAAGTAAAGGTATAGATGTTGTGTTTTGTATAGCTTCATATGATTAACCTCTTCATATTTGGTATTATTTGTATGTTTTAAGACTACAATCAAAAGGCACTGACAAAATCTTGTGCTCGCAAAGTCTAATAAAATACACTGTCCAAAATAGTTTTCTAAATATCACTTCTAATTGCAATCAAAATGTTTAGAAGCTATGTTAAAGACTAATTTTGTATCCTTTGTATCAGAATGGTCAAAATCAATATTTATGAAAACAGTGGCTTGCTTACCCAATGAAACAACTCAATTTAGTCTTTCTTATCAGTCCACTGAGTGATCTTATAATAAGTATGTGTTTAAAATGTCCCTGTAATGGCATACAGTGCATAATTCACTTTCAGGTATAGCACATATAAACAAAAGCTACTTCTCACCTGTATCTGGTATTCCCTCCCATTTGTCATCTTGTTTTTTTTCCAAAAAGCATCAGTATCAGTCAGGTTAACTTTTTCTTCTTCCTTCTGCTCCACCTACAGATGGGCTAGTCACAAAGACAGTTCTTTTATTTTACAAATTGGTTAATCTAGACTCTCAAATGTCAGTACTTTTCCTAATCAGAAAACTAATAAAATGCCAGGGAATGACAGTTGAAATGTCAGCTTTCTTCAGTTGCATTCATTTGCTGCATTCACAAATCATAATCAATTCTTTAACATGACTTCAGTGTAATCATGCTCTATAAATAATGGCCTCCCGGCTGATAGAATTTTTCAACTGCTTCCCTAAGTTTCCGCAGTATGCATTCCTTCTCATAGCATGCCAAGAATTCTATCAGTATCAGTCCAGGCTTTTCATATTTGAGTTCTGATTGTGGCGGTCACAAACATTTTACCATTGATGTTTCATACTTGTCCTTTGCAAACCCAGCCTAGTCTGCTATTAGGTTTCACACAAACTGTAAGAAGTGTTTCATTTCCTTAGCATCTATAACTTCATACAGGCCAAAATGTACCTTTTCACTTTGTCCTTTATTTCAGTAAGACATTGCTTAATCTCATCAGTTTGCTTTACTGCCTCAACAGCCTTGTTTTGATTCTAACAGATTTGCTACTTAACAAGTCCAGTTACTACATGTTGGTCATGCAATCACTCTGCTGCATCCTGTGTGAACATAGAAATTATTTTCATGTACACTTCAGTCAGTCCAGTTAGGGTCACAGCTCTATTCACATAGCCTCCTTGTGACTTGTATCACATTCAGCCCCACTATCAGCTAACATGTGGCCCTTTCATCCTACTTTAGATTGAAAAGTATGCTGATAAATGACTTTCTTTCCACTTCTTGTCTGCTTTGTCATTGCTGAATTACCAAAAAACAGATCTGATATTGCTTTTAACCAAATTCCTAATGCATATCTTAGCTTTGATATTCATGCACGGAGCAGAAGTAGGAGCCCTAAAAGTAACACACCAGACATCATCTGGGTTTGTCAAGAAACTAGCAGTTGTAGCTGCAGTAGATACTCAGAGCTGGGCAGCTCTGACCATTTGAGTCCTTGACAGGAGATATATTTAAATATCCAAAAAAAGAATCAGTCATGTCCCTTCTTAATGACAAATTTTTCTTTCTAGATAACTATGAAGCAGTCATAGAACAGTTATGTAAAAGGGACTGGAATACTATCATAACCTCTCTAGTTTCACATGACAGCTTAGCACATTTCTATCAAGAGCTGAATGTGTCAAGTGATCGATCTGTTACAGATGAAAATAGTTATGGCCTTTCCTTTAACAAAACCCTTGCTGGAACACAATGCAAAAACTGCTGAATAGAAGAAATCATTGATAAAAAACTTCAAGAACTATCCCTTAGACACTACTAGAGATACTATAAAATGAAGTCTACAGTGAAAAAGAAAATTATAAGACTCAAAGAACAGTTTGAACATTGGTGGGCAATTTGTGCTCAGAATAACAAAAAAAAAATCCTTACACAAACAATTAAGACACAAATTGCTCAGTAAATAACAGATGTATAATGTCTTAAGGAAGTTCCCAGCAGAATCCCATTTACTGTGGCAAACTCACAAGTATCTTCCAGTGAAGTCCCAGATGAGGTATTCAGAGCTACTTAGTCTGATTCTTTCAGATATGGAAACGTACAATTACACATGGCTAAAAATATTACCCATCAGCCCTGTCCACTGAAAGATGAGGATAATGATAAAATGAAAACTGATGCATTGATAGGACCTGGTGGTGTCTTCTGGGTACTTTTTAAACAGGATAAAGGAAAGTGCAGACCCACATTTATCTTTTCTTTTGTGGCAAAGGTTAACTACAGTTCATTTTCCTGTGAAACCAGACCATTTTGTGTCCAGTTTATAATCAGGGTGACATTAGTAAACCAAGCAACTACAAGTCTATTTGCTGAACCAGTAATATTGGTAAAGCGTTTGAGGAGTATTGTATGTTTGTTTTAGAAGTTTATAGGAAAGTACTAGGCTAGCTGCCCTTATAGGACACTTTAAGTCTAAACAAGTTCCTTCAATGGTGAGAATCAAATCCTGTACCTTGTGTCTATGGGGTAAACACCTTAATCATTATACACACCTCCAACCCCCCCCCCCCCTTTAGCATTGTCTTGAATACAGACCATAACCAATATACATTTTGTTGTGGTCATTCTTACTTAACAATCCTTATAGGAATCTCTGTGAATGTGATTGATGCCTTAGATAATACTATGGCTGCAGATGTGATCCATCCTTTTCTAAACGAGGCATTTGACACTGTCCCTCAAAAGGCAAGTATAAATAACCTGATCAAATTAAATGTAAATATTCACCTAATAAAATTGATTTAATGTGAATAACTTATAGGTCATGTAGGGTTAGTGTGAATAAAACCTGTTATTTGAGAAACTATTCAACATTGGAGTACTGCAATGATCAGTGTTAGCGTCTACTTTATTCGGTCCCGTTATGTCTCCAACCCTTGCTAAGGATAAGGTGTTTATCAGTATATTTCCTCATGACACTAAAATCAGTACTGTGGCTACATCAGCTGATAATAAAAGTGTTTTACAAATACAGATTTAGTATATATTTGGGTGAAAGAGAATTGAATCTCCTAAAACAGCAAAAAGGCTCTGTAGTACATTAAGAAAAAAGCAAACATATGGAAATAAGTAGTTCATAGGTTCATATGTAGGTCTAGGCTATTGGCCCTACGGCCTATATAAGCCTAGCCAAATGGTACCCTGGCATCCGCCACCCAAGAAAATTATTTTCCTGTGCCCCTGTCGAGCAGAGCCACAGAAGTGATCCCCGGGGTGAATTTCCTATCTCCCATCCAATCATCAAGATTTTTCTTGAAGAGTGATAATGAAGAGCTTTGTTTGATATAGATAGGTAGTTTGTTCCAAAGTATGGGAAGTCTCTGGGACAGGAATCTATCCCTCCGGCATGTTCTGTTTATTGTGGTGACAAGGTTTAGGTCCCTAGAGCGTGTAGCTCGGAGGGATTGGGATCTCTTTACCTCATTCTACCTAATAGACTCCTTCTGCATTGTTTTTAGTCATTTTTAATTTAATTGCATTTTTTAAACTGTTTGGTCTAACATTGCTACATACTCAAGTGTGCTAGCTTGCAATGCATATGAATTGTTTTGACTGCTGTTTTAGCTACTTTTCTGTATATATATATATATATATATATATATATATATATATATATATATATAAAAATACCTTTCCTGTAATTAGTGTAGTCCAGATTCAGATTTGCTGTATCCAGGACTGTATGTAAGCTACTGAACACCCCCCCCCCAAGCTTTCTGTGTTGGAGGGAAGCCTTCTAGCTTATCAGTGGGAGTGGTAAGCACTAGGTAACATATCTACCACATAAGGAGTGGTTCTGGCCCAGAAATTGTAGTTATTGGCCATTTGGGCAGTTTTTCCATCTCTCTCAACTTTCTGATTTAAAAGCCCACATTTGCACTTGTTTCCCCCCTTTCCTGTAACTAGTTTAGTCCAGATACAGATTCTTACTTTTAGCACTTGAATTTGCGTATTCGTGATCAGCACTTGTACAGAACTTTAAGCATTAAATAACCTACTAATTACTACAGCACTCAACCTTCCTCATTACCTAGAGGAAAACAGTTTTTGTACTTACTTTCCTCACTTGCTTAGAGAAAAACAGCTCTTGTACTCACTTTCCTCACTTATCCAGAGGAAAATATATATTTTTTTTTATTCAGGCATGTCCAAGGGTCAGCTCCCAGTGTTCTCTCCTCTCTAGCTGATGAATCTGGGCATTTTGGGGCAATGTAGAAATTGCCTCATGTACACAGACAACCATCTCCTCCTACCACCCAACACTACAACCTGTGAGAGATGCACTTATGTAGCCAAACTGGAGGTAAAGCTCTCTCCAATCAAGACTGAACTTGACAGTCAAGAGAAGAAGGTAAACACTTGCACCACACCACACTCATCACATAGTCTCAATAAATCTACACCACCAAAATCCACACATAGAAACACAAAAACATTCACGGAGGCTCTCAATAATAATTTGCTCAAGCAACAGAGACCTCCAAAGCAGAAATGCAAGCAATCTCCTCCCCCCAACACAACCCAAATGACACATAGCCCACATACTCAGTGTGCCACTCAACCACAGCCAATAAGGCAAAACAACATACCCAAAACACTAGTCATAGGCGACTCTATAGCCAGGCACACTGATGTCCCACTCACCAGGTTAAACAAGGAGAAGGTTACTGTCAGCTGCCTGTCGGGTGCCAGGATCCACCACATAACCCACGCACTCAGGTCACTCCACAACAAGTACAAATATGACTCTGTCATTGTCCATGTTGGTGTGAATGACCTGAGACGTACCTCCCTGGACTACATGAAAAGAGACATGGAAGAGTTCTCCGATCTTGTAGCCCAGGCAGGTATGACTCTAGCCCTGAGTAGCATACTGCCATCACCCAGAATGATGCCGCAGTGCAAGGACAAAATGATTGACTTCAACAATTGGCTAAGCTTCTGGTGCCTTTCTAAAGGGATCCAGTATCTGTCTGCCTGGGTGACATGGCCGACAGACCACGATGCTTTGGCAGAGATGGCCTGCACCTGTCACCCTTGGGATTCCGGATACTGGCTAAGGTTCTTGCCACCCTGTAGTGCCTTTTTTAGGCAAGGTTCAAATGACAAATTCATCACCGTAACAGGAACAGGCAAGCAAAACCTGAGGGTGATGCTACTCAATGCTAGAAGTCTAAATCTCAAAATGCAATCACTCGAGGCACTCCTTAAAATGGAGAACATCGATATCTGTGCAGTGACTGAGACCTGGTTCAAGGCTCCAGAGATCACCCCTGCACTACCAGGCTATAACTCATACCACACTTTTCAGCCATGTAACCTGGACCGGAACACCAAAGGCAGAGGTGTGTCCATATTCATTAAGGATATCCACACCTCCAGGCTAGTTGCTCAGCATAATGCAGCCGAGGTTATCCAAGTGCAACTAACTCTGGGCAAAACTGCAATCCAAATTGTAGCTTGCTACAGATCACCCACCATGCCCCAGGATGACAACTCCTCTTTTCTTGATGTACTGGAAAATATTAGGGTTCAACCAAACACCCTAATAATGGGCGATTTAAACTACCCAACCATTAACTGGGAAAACTACTCATGTACCAACTCCTTCGCTCAACGCTTTCAGGAATTCATAAACTCCAATGCCCTGGATCAACTTATTTGCACCCCCACCAGGGGCAACAATATCCTAGATCTTGTCATTACCAATATGAGTGACCGGTTCCACACCTGAAGTCAACGACTCATTGGTCCGATCTGACCATAAGCTAATTACCCTAGATATCCACATCCTGCCTCCACCCCCTATTAAGGAAACCATGGTAAGAAATTTCTCCAAAGCCAACTTCATGCTTCTTAAGACACGAGTGGTGAACTTCATGACACCCATGCAGATGGACAATACAGTTACGACTACTGAATCCTACACAATTGCACTTTATAAGCACTTACATGAGTGCATAGATCGTGCTATCCCAAACAGAACCAAGACGCTATCCTCCAAGAAAAGGAAGCCTATCTGGTGGTCCCCTGCCATAAACAAACTGTACAACAGAAGGAAGAAACTCTTGTAAAAGAGAGTAAAATCCCACGAGTGGAGGAGCTCCCTGGTCAGCCTCAGTAGGAACCTGCAACCTCTGATAAAATCCTCCAAAGCTAGTTACAAAAACAAAATCGACACTGATTCTAAAGACAACCACAAAGCATTCTATAGCTATGTCAAGAATCTCAATGGCAACACTTAGATCTGCTCTGAGTTACAGCACAGTGGCACTAAATATACAGACCCAACTGATATTGCCAACATCCTGGCAGATAGGTTCAGTGCTAACTTAACACCCCTCTCACCCCCTAAAGAGCCCATCTCTATAACGGAAGAATGCAAAGTTCATGTAATCACGGCTGCACAGGTAAAAACCACACTCTCCAAAGCCAAGAACACAGCATCCATGGGACCAGACAACATCCCAGGCTGCGTTCCACATGAACTACAGAACGAAATGGCACCCCACCTAAGTACCATGTTCAATCATAGCCTCACCTCAGGCTTTGTGCCTGCTGAATGGTGCACAGCAACGGTTATCCCACTCCACAAGGGGGGAGCCACCACAGTCCCCGGGAACTACCGACCCATTAGCCTGACGAGCCTGGTCTGCAAGGCCATGGAACGTATCACCATGGAACTTATAAGCAAAGACATTGGTAATCTCCAAACTCTGGATCCCACCCAGTTCAGGTTTGTAAAAGGCAGATCATGTCTCCTAAACCTGATAGACTTCTTTGAAGCAGTCACCAAAGCCATAGACAAGGGTAAGGTGGTTCACACAGCCTATCTAGATCTTGCCAAGGCTTTCGACACCACCCCCACTCTGGAATTATAGATAAACTCACTAAACTAGGTATAAATCCCTATGTCACAAGATGGGTTGCCAACTGGCTCACTGACAGAACCCACACTGTGAAAGTAGCAGACTCCAAATCTGACTTCAGACCAGTGACAAGTGGAGTACCACAGGGTTCAGTCCTGGGTCATCTCCTGTTTGGTATCTACTTCTCTGAAGTACAGGCTAACACAGAAGGTCTTTGGCTAATGAAGTTCACAGATGACTGCAAACTAGGAGCCATAATCGAAACTCCTAATGATGTGGACATCCTACAAAAGGGCCTCATTGAGACAGATGCCTGATGTCAAAGCCATGGCCTCAAGCTCAATGCTAAAAAGTGCATTGTCATCCCCTTTGGTAAAAATTCACTACCCACGAACTACAACATAGGTGGTAGTATACTTAACACCGAAAGTGTGATAAGAGACCTTGGGACACAGGTGGACAGTAGTCTCTCCTTTGATAATCACATTGCCACAGTAGTCAGGAAATCCTTCTACATGGCACACCTCATCACAAAAGGTTTCTCATCTAGAAAAAAAGAGGTCATTGTTCCCCTCTAATCATCACTCATTAGACCCATTATAGAGTATAATGCCCCTTTTGGTATGTACCTTACAAGACATCTACAACAACTTAAAGGCCGCAGAATTACCTCACAAAGAGGATTACCGGCCTCAAACAGATGCCCTACACAGACCGTCTAAAAAAACTCCAGCTTTACTCCGTCGCATATCGCCTACTCAGAGGTGATCTCTGCCTAACATACAAAGCTATGTCAAACCCAGAGCTGTTCGACATGCTCCATTTAAAGAAATCCCAATCCCTCTGAGCTACATGCTCTAGGGACCTAAACCTTGTCACCACAATAAACAGAACATGCCAGAGGGATAGATTCCTGTCCCAGAGACTTCCCATACTGTGGAATAAACTACCTATCTATATCAAACAAAGCTCCTCATTAGCACTCTTCAAGAAAAATCTTGATGATTGGATGGGAAATAGGAAATTCAACCCGGGGATCACCTCTGTGGCCTTGCTCGACAGTGGCACAGGAAAATAATTTTCTTGGGTGGCAAAAGCCAGGGTACCTTTTTGGCTGGGCATGTATAGTCCCCAGGGCCAATAGCCTAGTACCTACCTATGAACCTATGAACCTATGAACATGTCCAACAGCTCTGGGTTTGTCATAGCTTTGTATGTTAGCCAGAGATTGCCTGTGAGTAGGTGATATGCAACGGAGTAAAGCTGGAGTTTTTTTAGATGGTCTGCATAGGGCATCTGTTTGAGGCCAGTAATCCTCTTTGTGAGGTATTTCTGTGGCTTTTCCAGTTGTTGTAGATGTCTTGTGAGATACATACCAAAAGTGGCGTTGTACTCTATAATGGGTCTAATGAGTGACAAGTAGAGGGGAACAATGACCTCTTTTTTCCTGGATGAGAAACCTTTTGTGATGAGGTGTGCCACATAGAAGGACTTCCTGACTACTGTGGCAATGTGATTATCAAAGGAGAGACTACTGTCCACCTGTGTCCCAAGGTCTCTTATCACACTTTCGGTGTTAAGTAGACTACCGCCTATGTGGTAGTTCATGGGTACAGAGTTTTTACCTAAAGGGATGACAGTGCACTTTTTGGCATTGAGCTTGAGGCCATGGCTTTGACACCAGGCATTTGTCTCAGTGAGGCCCTTTTGTAGGATGTCCACATCATTAGGAATTTTGATTATGGCTCCTAGTTTGCAGTCATATGTGAACTTCATTAGCCAAAGACTTTTTGAGTTAGCCTGTACTTCAGAGAAGTAGATACCAAATAGGAGAGGACCCAGGTCTGAACCCAGTGGTACTCCACCTGTCACTGGTCTGAAGTTGGATTTGGAGTCTGCTGCTTTCACAGTATGGGTTTTGTCAGTGAGCCAGTTGGCAACCCATCTTTGACATAGGGATTTATACCTAGTTTAGTGAGTTTATTTATAATTACAGAGTGGGGGATGGTGTCGAAAACCTTGGCAAGATCTAGATAGGCTGTGTGAGCCACCTTACTCTCATCTACGGCTTTGGTGACCACTTCAAAGAAGTCTATCAGGTTTGGGAGACCTGATCTCCCTTTTACAAACCTGAACTTGGTAGTGTCCAGAGTTTGGAGATTACCAATGTCATTGTTTATAAGTTCCATGATGATATGTTCCATAGGCTTGGAGACCAGGCTCGTCAGTCTAATGGGGTGGTAGTTCCCGGGGTCCATGTTGGCTCTCCCTTTGTGGAGTGGGATAACCATCACTGTGTGCCATTCAGTGGGCATAAAGCCTGAGGTGAGGCTATGATTGAACATGGTACTTAAGTGGGGTGCCAGTTCATTCTGTAGTTCATGTAGAATGCAGCCTGAGATTTTGTCAGATCCCATGGATGCTGTGTTCTTGGCTTTGTAGAGTATGTGTTTTACCTGTGCAGTCATGGTTACAAGAATTTTGCATTCTTCTGGTATGGAGATGGGACCTTTAGGGGATGAGAGGGGGGGGGTAAAGTTAGCACTGAACCTATCTGCCAGGATGTTGGCAATATCAGTTGGTTCTGTATATTTAGTGCCATTGTGCTGTAACTCAGAGCCAATCTGAGTGTTGCCATTGAGATTCTTGATGTAGCTATAGAATGCTTTGTGGTTGTCTTTAGAATCAGTGGCAATTTTGTTTTTGTAACTAGCTTTGGAGGAATTTATGAGGGATCTCAGACTCTTACTGAGGCTGACCAGGGAGTTCCTCCAATCATGGGATTTTACTCTTTTTTGCAACAATTTATTTCTTCTGTTGTAGAGTTTGTTTATGGCAGGGGACCACCAGATTGGCTTCCTTTTTTTGGAGGATAGCATCTTTGTTCTGTTAGAGATTGCAAGATCCATGCACTCGTGTAAGTGCTTATAAAGTGCATTTGTATAGAATTCAGCAGTCGTACCTCTATTGTCCATCAGCATGGGTGTCGTGAAGTTTGCCACTTCTGTCTTAAGAAGCGAGAAGTTGGCTTTGGAGAAATTTTTTATGGTGGTTTCATAACTGGGGGGTGGGGGTGGGATGTGGATCTCTAGGGTGATTAGCTTGTGGTCGGATCTGACCAATGAGGAATTGACCTCTGGTGTGGAACAACAGTTGCCCATGTTGGTAATGACCAGGTCTAGGATATTGCTGCCCCTGGAAGGGGTGTGGATAAGCTGATCCACGGCATTGGAATTTATGAATTCCAGAAAATGTTGAGCACAAGAGTTGGTACATGAGTAGTTTTCCCCATTAATGGTGGGGTAGTTGAAATCACCCATTATTAGGTTGTTAGGTTGTACTCTAATATTTTCCAGTATATCAAGAAATGAGGAGTGGGAATCCTGAGGCATGATGGGGATCTGTAGCAAGCTACAATTTGGATTGTGGTCTTGCCCAGAATTAGTTGCACTTGGATAATCTTGGATGCATTATGCTGAGCAACTAGCCTGGAGGTGTGGATATCCTTAATGAATATGGACACGCCTCCGCCTTTAGTGTTTTGGTCCAGGTTTGGTGGCTGAAGGTGTGGTATGAAATATAGCCTGGTAATGCAGGGGTGCTCTCTGGAGTTTTGAACCAGGTCTCTGTCACTGCACAGATGTCGATGTTTTCCATTTTAAGGAGTGCCTTGAGTGAGTGCATTTAGCGTCACCCTCAGATTTTGCTTGCTTGTACCTGTTGCAGTGGTGAATTTTTCATTTGAACCTTGCCTAAAAAAGGCACTATAGGGGTGGCAAGAGCCTTAGCCAGTATCCGGAATCCCAAGGATGACAGGTGCAGGCCATTTATGGCAAAGCATCGTGGTTTGTCGATCATGTCATCCCAGGCAGACAGATACTGGATCCCCTTAGAATGACACCAGAAGCTTAGCCAATTGTTGAATTCAATCATTTTGTCTTTGTACTGTGATATCATTCTGGGTGATGGCTGGATGCTACTCAGGGCTAGGGTCATACCTACCTGGGCTAAAAGATTGGACAGCTCCTCCATGTTTCTTTTCATGTAGTCCAGGGAGGTACATCTCAGGTCATTCACACCAACATGGACAATGACAGAGTCATATTTGTACTTGTTGTGGAGTGACCTGAGTGCATGCATTATGTGGCGGGTCCTGGCACCTGACAGGCAGCTGACAGTAACTTTCTCCTTGTTGAGCTTGATGAGTGGAACATCAGTGTGCCTGACTATAGATTCACCTATGACTAGAGTGTTGGGTACGACGTTATGCCTTATGGGCTGTGGTTGAGTGGCAGACTGAGTTTGTGGGCTATGTGTCATTTGAGTTTTGTTGGGGGTGGAGGTTGCTTGCGTTTCTGCTTTGGAGGTCCCTGTTGCTTGGGTAGATTTTTGAGAGCCTCCGTGAATGTAGGTGTGTGTTTTGTGTTTCTATGTGTGGTTTTTGGTGGTGTAGGTTTTGAGGGACTATGTGATGAGTGTGGTGTGGTGCAAGTGTTTACCTTCTTGTCTTGACTGTCTAGTCCAGTCTTGGGTGAAGAGAACTTTGCTTCCAGTTTGGCTATATAAGTGCATCTCTCACAGGTTGTAGTGTTGGGTGGTAGGAGGAGTGGGTTGTCTGTTTACATGAGGCAATTGCTGCATTGCCCCGAAATGCCCAGATTCATCAGGTAGACAGGAGAAAACACCGGGAGCTGACCCTTAGACATGCCTGGATAGGTGCTTATTTATTAAGTGCTGAAAACTGTTTTTCTCTAGACAAATTAGGAAAGTTGAGTGCTGTAGTAATTTGTAGCTTATTTAGTGCTTACAATGAGTTCTGAACAAGTGCTGAGCTCAAAGAAACAGATTTGAGTGCTGAAACTAGTAGTAGATCATGAAATAAATGCAGGGTGTGTGTGGCAGGTCTGTCACACACCTCCTGCATTGTAAAAGTGCTGTACGGCACATTTGCAACTTTTATCAGTGTCCGTGGACACTGACAGCTAATAAAATAGCTCATGTCACAGTCCACGGACACTGAAATAGCCAGCAGATGATTAAGGAAATCTAGGGGGTGTGTCACAGGTTCTGTCACACACTCCCTCATTGTTAAAGTGACGTACGGCCATAGCCATTAACTGTACAGGTGTCTGCAGCATGCCCAGATGCCTGCCTCACATATGTTTCACCCTCCTAGAACAATAAAGCAGTACAAAGCCATAAATAATATAGGGACAAAGCCACAAAAATAGGGACATGTTAAATATTGTACTGAAATACCTGAACTCTGACAGAATAAAAGGCTTGCAGTAGCAAGGGCTTCCTGCAGGGTATGAATACTGAAACAGAAATGTCTGCCATCTGAAAGTGCTGTATGGCCATAACTGTCAACTCAACAGGATTATGCAGAATGCCCAGATGCTTGCCTCACATAACTGTCAACGTCCTAGAGCAAGAAAGCTGTGGAAGTCCAGAAATAATATAATATTTTTTTCCTTACTAAGGAATGTTTAAGCATAGTTGAGCAGTTGTGCACATTATGGAAGTCTGCTTAGCATTGCTTAAACATCCCAGAGGAGATACATAAAAATATACAGCTAAAATTCTCAAACTGAGATAGTGTAGTGGTTGGAGTCCCAGCTTTACATGCAGACATTCATGGTTTGAATACCAAGATAGACAATTTATTTTTACATGGGAAAGCAGTGTTAAGATAATTATTTTCATCAAGCATGTAGTAATTGATTTTTGTCAACCAGGGTAGTGTAGCTGGTGTAAAATGGAAGTGTGAATGCATATAACATGTGAAACTACCCATGTATACACAAGTGTCCCATACAGTATAGTCACACCCCTTGCTAATGTAATGAAAGCACATAGAGGGATGTTATGTAAAGTAAATCAGATACACTTACTAAATGAAGTCTTTATTCTCATAATTTTTTAAAAATGAAAAGTGAGCAATGGTTAGCAATGCTGAGCTATGCTTAACAGGTTTAAGCATCACTTAGACATGAATACTAAGCAGCAGGTAGCTCAGCTAAGCAGATTTGCACACTGTTAAGCAGTGCTGAGCAACTATCCCTTTAAGCACTGTTCAACTCAGCTTAGCAGATTTGCGCACTGCTTAGCGAAGCTTAACATGTTCAAAATGGTCCAATTATGGCAAAGGGAAGGAATATCACCTTATTTAAATAGTGCAGGTGGGAATACAGCCAGAATCTGTTGTAGTTCATCTGTGCAGATACTATGGATGGTGTAGGTGAAGGACTGCTCATTTGGGAGCAGCGCTGGAGCATTCAGGAGTCCAGGGTCATGGCTGGATGCCTTGTAGAAAACCATGAGGAGATTGCTGCAGGGCCAGTACCAGGGCTCACAATACAAAGCAGAGGCCTGGTACCATCTCGCACATGATCTTACCAGTGCTACTGGCATCCCCGGACTGGTGAGCAGGTACAGCACCACTATGTTGACCTAAAGCAGAGGAAGGGGGCACTTTTGGCTCAGTGCATCCAAGATGCATGGGCACGGAATGCTCCAGTAGTGAGTAAGTATCACTATCAATTAGTTTGTAGAAATTTTAGCCTGAGAATGTGATAGACAGGTATGCATAATGTTTGTTTTTCTCTCCCACAGCTGCAGCAGAGAGGGTTAGTAATGTAGAAGCCCATGCTGACAAACTGCTGAGGCTGCACTGACAGGCTGGTGAGTACAAATCTATTTTGCAGTATATTGTTTAAATAGCTAAGAAGGAGTACATTGCTTACTGCTAGTAGGTATACTGGTACTGTGTGAACTGAATAAATAAAAAAGTTTGACTGACTAATATTGATGCGTAATAAAGATCCCTACAAAAAACTGTTGTGTTTATTCTGGTATGTTGTGATAGACATATAGAATGTATACAGGTTCTTCACAGAAATATGTCTGTGACAGCATATATTAACCAAGGTTGTTTTGTGAACCAGCTGTTAAGAAAAACTGTAGATGGTGGAGCTGTAAAACAAGATACAACTGACGTGTGAAATATATACTGCACTAAGCTCTGAAGCCTGAATAGTAATGTGTAAAGTTTCAAAGTGTGTTCCATCCAGCATTACCTTGTGTTAAACTTTGCTTTCCAGATTGTAGTAATCCAAAGGATTAATGCACAGTACAATAACTATCTGTCATGCATGCATCACAGGATTACAAGTTCAGACTGTCTAACCAAGAGACTATTATGCAGAAACCAGTGAAACAAGAAACAGCAGTTCCTGAGTAACTTGGTGTGATGAGAAATAGCTTAGTTGCTAATTTTTCACACCCAGACACAGTTCGAATTCAGGGAGTGGGAGTAAGACGTGTGCATATCTGCACACAAGGAATCAGGAATAAATGTAAAAACCATCAGGTAGTGTTAACAGATATTTTCTCCACAGGTTTTATAGGTAAGAAAATGGTAGTAGTAGCTGTATGAAGGGTATACTAATAAACTGTGAACAGCTGTTCAACTGTTCCACAACATGCCTGCAAATGACAGCAGGATAGGTACAGTGGATATAAAAAGTGTTCACACCCCTGTTAAAATGTCAGGTTGTTGTGATATAAAACATGAGGCCATAATAAATCATTTTAAAACTTTTCCCACCTTTAATGTGACCTATGATCTGTACAATTTAATTGAAAAACAAACAAATCTGTTAAGGGAAAAATATAAAAAATAAAAAACGTTCAATAAGCTGGTTGTATAAGTGTGCACACCCTTAAACTAATACTTTGTTGAAGCACCTTTTGATTTAATTACAGCATTCAGTCTGCTTGGCTAGGAGTATATCAGCATGGCACATCTTGACTTGGCAATATTTGCCCACTCTTCCTTGCAAAAGTACTCCAAGTCTTTCACATTGTGAGAGCATCTGTTGTGCACAGCCCTCTTCAGGTCAGCCCACAGATTTTCTATTGGATTTAGGTCTGGGCTCTGGCTAGGCCATTCCAATACTTTAATTTTCTTCTGGTGAAGCCATTCTTTTGTTGATTTGGATGTATGCTTGGGGTCATTGTCATGTTGAAATGTGAAATTCCTCGTTATCTTCAGCTTTCTAGCAGACACCTGAAGTTTTGGGCCAAAAGAGACTGGTATTTGGAACTGTTCATAATTCCCTCCACCTTGACTAAAGCCCCAGTTCCAGCTGAAGAAAAGCAACTGCAAACATGATACTGCCACCACCATGCTTCACATGGTGATGGTGTTCTTTTGGTGATGCAGTGTTGTTTTTGCACCAAACATACCTTTTGGAATTGGGGCCAAAAAGTTCAACCTTGGTCTCATCAGACCATAACACATTTTCCCACATACTTTTGGGAGTCTTGATGCTTTATTTTGCAAATTTTAGCCTGGCCTGGATGTTTTTCTGTGTAAGAATAGGCTTCCATCTTGCAACCCTACCCCATAGGTCAGACATGTGGAGAATACGGGAGATTCTTGTCACATGTAGTACACAACCAGTACTTGCAAGAAATTCCTGCAGCTCCTTCAGTGTTGTTGTAGGTCTCTTGGCAGCCTTGCCGACCAGTTTTTGTCTTGTCTTTTCATCAAATTTGGAGGTACATCCAGTTCTTTGCAACGTCACTGTTGTTCCATATTTTCTCCACTTTTTGATGTCGGTCTTCACTGTGATCCATGGTATATCCAGTGCTGTGGAAATTTTTTTGTACCCATCTCCTGACTGATACTTTTCAACAATGAGATCCCTTTGATGCTTTGTAAGCTCTCTGTGAACCATGGCTTTTGCTGTAGCAGACAACTGAGTAAATGTCAGGAAAATCCTACGAGGACAGCTGAACTTTATTTGGGTTTAATCAGAGTCTCTTTAATTGATGGCAGGTGTGTACCCAAGAAGACTGAATGCTGTAATTAAATCAAAAGGTGCTTCAACAAAGTATTAGTTTAAGGGTGTGCACACTTATGCAACCAACTTATTATACATTTTTTATTTTTTATGTTTTTCCCCTAACAGATTTGCTTGTTTTCAATTGAATTGTACAGGTTATAGGTCACATTAAGGGTGGGGAAAGTTTTGAAATGATTTATTATAGTCTCATTTTTAATATCACAAAAACCTGGCATTTTAATAGGGGAGTGTACACTTTTTATATCCACTGTACATACAACACGCACTCTTCCCAATACATGTCTCTCAAGTCTCACACTGTCACAGCTAGTGATCACTGCTACCAGTAACCTTGGACACAGATAGGAAACCAGTTGAAGTATGCCAGTAGAATGCTCACACAACAGCAGTTCAGAATACCCCTCCTGTGGCAGATATGTAACTGTGACATGTACGAGTCCCCCCTTGTCATGTACCCAGAGATGTTAAAGTTTGCCCCATACTATTCCAGGCTGACAGTTTAATAGGTATGTTTGTGCTACAGAAGCTATGGGCCATAGGCAGATGTAATGTGAGGGCAGACCCATAGAGTATTGAGCAGTACTGTTGTGGAAAATAGAAGCATAAACAGCTGTTAATTGACTTTTTGTCTTTATCCCCACCCCTAATCTGGATCAATACTATAATTCATATTCTATGGATATGTTTTTCTCCAAACTTAGTGTTGGGACTTGTGTTCTATTATCGTTCATATATTTGATTGGTTGCATGTTAACATACCTTGTTCAAATACCATTGTTGGTGGCCTGTTGCCGTCAATGTTACTGGCACTCTGTTATGATGCATACTGTTATTCCATTTATGCATGTGTTCATTTTGCTATGCAACTGTTTCATATATGTTTTATGGGGTTAATTGGAACAGCCATGCATGCTTTTATAACTAATTTTGAAATGTGTTGTTCCTAACTAACCAATATATTTTTTAAAAACCTCAACACCATAGCATATTTGGGAAGGCAGATCCTGGTGGATCCACCTGTCCCGCCTCATCTGGTGATGGGACCGGGCCCCAGCACATCTGGGACCCAATCAGGGATTTCCTTGTCTGCTGGTCCTGCACCACCTTTGGGTGGAACTGCCTCAGGGGACAGTGCCCGTCCCCCATGGGAGCGGGCATGGACAGGAGCCTGTCACCCACAGTCAGTTCCAGGGTTTGGTGTGCAGCACCATCCGAGCAGAGTTGAACGGGCAGCTGTGCCAGATTGAGGGCTGCCTGATGCACCTCTAGGGGCAGGCTGCCCCTCCTGTCCAGCACCCAGTACAGCCACCTTTGGGGCCGTGAAGGAACAGTGGTGACTGCCTATGGGTGGGGACCTCAGTCCCACTGTATTCATTTGAGGGCTCATGGGATTTGGATTCAAAATCACCCTCCCTGTCAAATGTCTTTACCCCATCATGTGTCTTATACCACCCCTGTCTGCTGTCTTGTCTGTTTGCAAATGCACCCTATCCCACCAAGCCTACCTCCCCAAACATACCTACAGCCCTTCCCCAATATCCCATTCTCACCTTAAAAAAAGGGCATCTATCTCGCAAAAAAACATTGCCCCATGTATAGTGAAACTAATCAATCAACCCACAGATTATTCTGCAAATGTCTGTCAGCAGTGCACCTCCCTGTGGGGTGTGAGGCTGTAAATTCCAAATTCTACACATTTTACTCACAGCTGTTGCTGCCAAAGAAATGTAGAGCTATGGTCCTTTCCTACACCTGTCCTGTATATCCCTAGGTACTTTTCATAATGTTTTACCCTCTGCTTGCCCCAATTTCACCACTTTCCTATCACCTTTTTTTTTCTTTAAAGAAAATTAGCGTGGGTGTAAACGGGAGAAAGTAGGAGTAGGTGAGTTTCTGCGATGCTAAGTAAAGCCAAAAATGGATTAAGCATCCCTATGACTAACCATATCTTTCATTTCTTAGCATCATGCAAACCCATGCAAACCTGCTTAAAGCTGCTGAAAACTGCTTTAATCACTCTGTCTCCATCAGCCACTGTTCTGCCTAGCAACAAAATAATAAGCCTTGCCAAGACTTGAACCCATGCCCCTGTACACTATAGTTAGAGAAATGTACCAATACACCATTTGAGTTGCAGGACTTTCTGATGTTTTTTCAAACATATCATGCAGTAGAATCATTCAACAGTAGGGAAAGAGCTCTGTGGAATCACCCAGGTGTTATATATATATATATATATATATATATATATATATATATATATATATATATATATATATATATGACAAAATATATAAAAAAAAAATATATATATATATATAGATATATGTGTGTGTTTGTGTGTGTATACATATAGATATGTATGTATATATATATATATATATATATGTGTGTGTGTGTGTGTGTGTGTTTGTGTGTACATAACATGTAGTACAGTCATACCTCAGAAGTATACCTTTCACCCTCTTAGTGCAAGACATCTGGGAAAAGAATGTCAAAATGGGGGGACAATGGGCCAAAACTAGGGACATATTTTAAATATTGCTATTATAACCATAGAAAGTTGCTAGAGTAACAGGGTTTATTTCAGCATACATTTTCTGAAGGATATGAGGTCTGAAACTGTAATGTATATCATTTACTGCCAGGAATCCTCAGATCATCACAGTGATTTACCAGAGAAATACAAATAATTTGTGGAACAGACCAAAAATATGAGCAATAAACCTAGACATTCTGAAACAATCCAACCAGTTGACAGGTATGCTCAGAACCCCTTAGTGCAACGAATTTGGATCAAGCCTGACAAAGTGGGTGGAGAAAGCCATGAACATAGGGACATATCTGACATACTTGAGTAGATTAGCTGAGACAGTTGCTGCAGTAACACTGTCTGTTCTAACATATATTGACTGAAATAGCACAAGTACAAACTTGTATTAGAAACAAAAAAATGTTAAGACCAAAAAATGAAACGTGGCAACCTACTGATGGGTCCAATCCTTTAATGAAGCCCTTTTCATTCAAGAATTACTTTGAAATAGCACAAGTCCAAGACTCAGTTGCTTCTCATTAGTTATTGACATAAATTTTCACATCATCCCACTGATTTGTCACAAATACACAGCAGTTATGAGGACCAGACCAATTATATGAGCCATGATATGAGCATGTCACCAAGCACCATCCAAACTGCAGTCAGACTGATACAACACTACCCCAACTTAGCTGTGGGGAATTACACATTCATTTGCAACTATACCAGGCACTACAGGGATACAACAGTAGTAAAAAACAGACACCAGTGTGAAAGTGCATACCCACAACCAATTTTACCACAGTCACAGTGGCATACTGGTAAGACAAATGAACACCAGAGTATTACGACTGAGTGAACAAAAATATCATGTTTGCCACTCACACACTACCCCTATATATACTGGCCCAATTCACAGTGTATTAGGAATCCTGAGGTGGTACAGGACATGTCTCATCTGCCCCTACAAACATATACAGCCAATAGACCATCAGAAACTGGAGCAGCATGCACAGTTATATACAATGGGAGCCGTGACCCTTACATCTACCCCCCCTCCCTACACAGCCCAACTAACATTTACACACTACACTATTACACAATCCTGACAGTCTGTTAACAATCACCAGACATACACAGACCTCTCAACTATACAGATTCACACAGAATATCCAGGCTTTGTCCTCATATAGATGGCCTCTACCTCATAACATGTCTAACATTCTACATCATTTGGGATGATATCATGAATGAAGGCACTAAATAATGCTATAACATACCTATCAACCTCTTACTGCATGACATCTGGACAAAACCTAACATCATTGGGGGAAAGAGGCCCAAAAACAGGGGCATATTTGAAATATTTCTGATAGAAACTGAGAAAGTTGCTGGTGTTACAGGATTTCTTGTAACAAATCTTTTCTAAGGAATATGAAGTCAGAAACACAAATGGATGTTAGCATTTACTGAATGCAATTCCCAGAGTATGCTACTGATTTGCCAAGGACAAAAGTCTGAGGAACAGACCAAATATAGGAGTCAAACCTCTGGCCATTCTGTGGATAGCCCTACAGTTGAGAGTTATGTCAACCACATAACACTGTTACACATAATATCACACAGAATATCCATGTCCACACAAACCCTGTTAAACTAGCATTAATCCAACTGTATAACCGCAATACTTACATTCTGTCCCTAGGTCTGGAACCTTCTCCTCCATTTTGTTGGGCTGTTTCCACAGTTTTTGTTGTAAGTGGCATTTCCAACTACCCTCTGTGATGCTGTTGTTCACACACCTCCATGATGTCCTCCTCACAGGCAAAGAAAAGGGCCAATGCCCACATGAGTACTCAATTATAGGAGTGTGTTGCCATGCCATTGGCCATAGGAATAACAACACAGCTGTTCTGCATGCAATTAGCAAGTGGGGGACACCAATTGGTGCACAGGCCATCAGCTGGTCATGAGCATTACCTACAAAAGGCAAGCTTCTGCCTATGCAAAACAGATGTATACCCAACATCTCTGAGAGAGCGAGACAGACAGACAGACAGACAAAAAAAAAACAAAGAGAAATCGGAAGCAAACCAACTATACTTGGAAAAAAATGTATGTCAATCAAGTAAGCATGTAATGGAATGCAGTAGGGGGAATGTAATAATGGGAAATAGGAAGTTTCACAAATATGTCTCAACAAGACTTACTCTACTTATATATTGCTGATCAGCACCTATGGCCATAGCACCTGGGTCTGTTTGCAGTTACATAGGTCACAGCTCAGGCCCCTGAGTCACCCCGGAAAGGATGGCTCACATATGACTACTACCGGAGTGTCTGTTGAACAATACTGACTGTGACACTGCTAGGCCAGCTAGTGGGATGTTGTAAATATTCATGTTACTTGTGAATACAACTATTATACATGGTTGTCTTACAAATCTAAGAGATCTGTACAGGGTATGTACATAGTAAATTACTGTCACAGACGTGTGTGCTGAACTGCGTGTGATATACTGAGCTTATACCATTCAACTGTCCAGTGTTATGCACACTGACCATAAGTGTGCCTCATATTTGTAATCATTTACTCATAGAGTTGTGTTATGTCTGGCAAATTATTGACAAATCTGTGAAGACTGACATCAGAACATAATAACATACATATTAGTGTCGGACATCTTCCCGGGTATTTCTGTGAATGCAAAGCCTACTGTGCTATCAACTGACTTGAGTGTGTTATAGCAATTTTAATAAACTGTCGCTAATGTTGGGCCATTGCCCCCCATTTATGTGTGGCATCCTCCAGATGTCATGGCCTATCAGGTTGAGAGGTATGACTGAGCAGCAAGAGTGTAAATACAGTGTGCCATACTGACATAGAACAGATATGTATATCAGGTATTACCTGTGCACATGTATATATGAGTAGGTGTACCTGAAAGCCTTATAACAGCAGACATGAGATGCAAAATGTCAGGTAAATAAGCTATGCATGTTGTACACGTGTAATCTTAGCATCTGTGCATTCAACAGACATACATTTCTACAGCTACTGGTTGTTGCATTGCCCTGACACAGACATTGGTACTAGAATAAGCATGATTATCAGGTTTAAAATGGAGAGTTGTCCAACTGTGTTATGACCTTGTGTCCATGCCTACTACAAACAGCTATACAAGCACCAACATGGCTGCCTGGACTTAGCAATACCTTACTCGTAAAACCTGCCTCTACCAAGGTAGAGTAATCCCCTTTGCTGGACAGCAGCAATACACAGACCACATAATCGGTTGCTATATTGGCTGTACAGGGTCAAGTAGGAGCGGGCGCTGACTTGGAAGCATGTCCACCTTTGAATGAATGAGCATATAATGTCACAGTTGAATTACTGTAAGGCTAACTATGAGTACAAATCGGACACATCCACCAAGGCCAATCACAAGGCAGTCTTCACGTATGTCTTCAATCTCAGAGGCAACAACCCAACTCACCCTGTAATGGTCGTCAATCACACCACCTACACACACACCATAACTATAGCCAAACCACTGCAGACAGGTTAAGGGGAAAACATCACCCTCCTGTCCCACCATCAGTATAGGTGGATATGCACAGCACCTGCATCCCTCCCCTCATCATCAGGGAGCAGGTCCATAATGCCTAATCAAAGCCAATGAAAGTAAGTCTCCATGGGACCTGATAACATCCCTGTCTGCATCCTACATGAACTCAGGCATATGCTCCCAGCTCCATTACACAGTGTATACAAGCAAAGTCTTAGCACCATTGACATCCCATCTGCAAAGAAGATAGCCACTGTCATCCCTCTATGCAAAGGTGAATGATGAATGGTGGATTATGCAATTTACTGGCCCTCATTGGGGGGATCATGACACATCAGGACCAGGAGTGCAATGCAGGTTCATATTGTGCTGATAGATGACAGGGGTATGTTGTGGTTGTAAATGGTGGCTAATGATAGTCAATGTTGATGCACAGGTTCTGTAAATAACTTTGACCAATGTATGAGGTCCTGTAATGTATTTCCCTATTTATGTCTTCCTGGTGACATGCAGCTGCCAAGACAGCCAGCATATACTGCAGCTGAAAATGCAGTCATCACAGATACCATCATCCAGCACCATGGGGTGATGTTTGGCTGTAGCCAACACAATCTGCAGGAGTGGACAGACCTTTGGGATGACCTTGTCCAACTTGGGCCACCATGGATGCAGATATGATCAGGTCAGGCATCGGGCAACTGACTTGATATGCCATGTCTGGCAAAGGGCTGCTGCTGTGGCCAGGGAATGTACCACTACAGGTGGGGGTCCTACCACACAGGCCCCACTAACACCAACAGAGGAGCTCCTTGCCAACATTGGGGCAGCCACCACACACCAGTAAAGCCAACAAACACAAGTCATGGTGGTGGGTGGCATCCAGGGAACAGGCGAGGAGTGTCCAGGTAAGACCCCAGTGCACATTGATTAAATACTGTAGCAGTCATACTGGTTTCTGTATAGTATCTAGATGCATATGTCAGGCCAAACTGCATTTGTGGATGGGGTTTTGTAATGCACACAAGTGCACATCTATGGTGAAGGACAGCAAATTGTGTAGTATCAGAGCTTGTACTGTACATGTGCAGAAAAGTAGCATTCATCTTGTACCAATGCCATATGTGAATCTGCTGACAATACCTCTCCCCCACAACTACAAAGGTACCTCTGGTCTGGATGTGGGATAGCAGGCAGAAGCCGGTGAGTATGGGATTGTCCTGTTGTGGCTCACCAGTACCCCAGTCATGTTAAGGTCATGCATTTTACCATGCACACAACTGTTACTCTTAGCCATATTGCGATATGTGCACGTTCACTTGTGGTGGGGTTAACTGCATTGCATCACAGTGGTCATCAAAAGGCCTATTTGCAGGAGATGTAACATATCTATAGAAGACCTCACAACCTGTCATTGCAAGACATCTGGACAAAGACTGACAAAATGGGGGGAACAAATGCCCAAAACTAGGGACATATTTTAAAAATTAGTCTTATACAGTGCATATAAAAGGTGTACACACCCCTGTTAAAATGCCAGGTATTTGTGGTATACAAAAATGAGACCGCAATATAACATTTCAAAACTCTTCCAACCTTTAATGTTACCTATAACCTGTACAATTTAATTGGCAAATAAACGAATCTGTTAGGGGAACAATTATAAAAAAACAAAATGTACAATAAGATAGAGGCAAAAGTGTGCACGGGCTAAAGCAAATACTGCGTTAAGGCAGCTTTTCTTGGGTACACACCTGCCATCAATTACAGAGACCATTTGATTAACACCAAATAATGGTCAGCCATCCCGGTCAACTGTCCTACTAGGATTTTCCTGACATTTACTCAGTTGCCTGCTACAGCAAAAGCCATGGTTCACATAGGGCTTACAATGCATCAAAGGGATCCCATTGCTGAAAGGTATCAGCCCAGAGAAGGGTACAAAAACATTTCCACAGCATTGCATATACCATGGAACATAGTGAAGACAGTCATCAAAAGGTGGTGAAAATATGGGACTCCAAATGTGATGAAAAGACAAGGCCAAAACTGGTCAGGGAGGCTGCCAGGAGACCTATAGCAACACTAAAGGAGTTGAAAGAATCTCTGGCAAGTACAGGTTGTGTACTACATCTGACAGCACTCTCCTGTACTCTCCATATGTCTGGCCTATGGGGTAGGGTTGGAAGATGGAAGCCTTTTCTCACACAGAACAACATCCAGGTCTGGCTAAATTCTCAGGAACAATACCTCAGGTCTCCCAAAAGCATGTGGGAAAATGTGTTATGGTGTAATGAGACCATGGTTGCACTTTTTGGCCACAATTCCAAAAGGTTTGTTTGGCACAATAACAACACTGTGCATCACCAAAAGAACACCATCCTGACAGTGAAGTACGGTGATGGCAGTGTCCTGGTTTGGTGTTGCTGTTCATAAGCTGGAAGTGGGCCTTTAGCCAAGGTGGAGGGGATTATGGACAGTTCCAAATACCAGTTTCTTTTGGCCCAAAATCTTCAGGTGTCTGCTAGAAAGCTGTAGATGAAGGGGAGTTTTACCTTTCCATATGACAATGACCCAAACCATACATCCAAATCAAAAAAAGAATGGCTTCACCAGAAGACAATCAGTGTTTTGCAATGGGCCAGCCAGAGTCCATACCTACATCCAATAGAAAATCTGTGGGGTGCCCTGATGAGGGCTGTGCACATGAGATGCCCTCACAATCTGACAGAGTTGGAGGGCTTCTGCAAGGGAGAATGTGCAAATATTGCTAAGTCAAGATGTGCCATGCTAATAGACACCTTCCCAAGAGGACTGACTGTTGTAATTAACTCAAAATGTACTTTGACAAAGTATTAGTTTAAGGGTGTGCACACTCATGCAACAAACCTATTGAACATATTGCACTTTCTGTATGTTACCCTAAACAATGTGTTTGTTCTTCAGTTGGATCGCACATTAAAGGTGGAAAATGTTACACCATGATTTATGTGGTCTCATGTTATATATCTGAAAAACCTGGGATATTTACAGGGGTGTGTATACTTATTATCTCCACTGTAAGCTTAGAAGGTTGTTAGAGGAACTGGTTTTGTTTTAACATACATTTACCGCAGGTTTTGAAGTGTGAAACTCAGATTATGTCATTAATGTGTGACACTAATCCTCAAATCATCCCAGTAATGTGTCAGACAAACCCAGGATTTATGAGGAACAGACCAAAAATATGAGCCACACATCTATACATTCAATGAACCTCTATACAGTTGAGAGGTATGTTCTGTAGGGGTTGCCACTGTGCTATACAGGTGAACATCAATAATGTGTACATGGCTGCAGTGTGTGCTAGGTGAAGGCCCATCAGCTACTAACACTACTCAGGTATCCCAGAGGTGTATATTAGTAATAACATTGAGTGTAAAGGGCTGCACTGCATGATGTTGAGGGCATGTCCAGAGTGTGTATGTTGTGGTCTGACTGTGTCGTGAATGTCACCAATTGGCTATTGTGAGTTCTGTGTAGTGCCTTTGTGCCACCTCACCTGTATGTGTGTGTGTGTGTGTGTGTGTGTGTGTGTGTGTGTGTGTGTGTGTGTGTGTGTGTGTGTGTATACCAGAAAACCTTATGTTGTTTTCCCCACACAGGTGGACATGGTTGTCATGGTCCCACCCTCTCAGAATTTGATGTCAGTGTCTCTGCAGTCTCTGACAATGATGGTGGTCATAGTGGGACACAGGTGAGGTTGTCAGGGTTGAATATGTGGCATCGGTTGGCGTCCCACAGTCATCCACAATGCCCACACATACCCTGTTCCCAGCAGCCATAGATAATGGACAGTTGGCAGGTGGTGGCATGGAACAAGCTAGTCTGGTGACTATAGCAAGTGTGAGTGTAGACACTAGCCATAGCCAAAGTACAGGCGAGGTCCCACACAGGCGAATGAACAGGGGTGCTCGGAGGAGGACTGCTGCCTGTCAAGCCGCTGTCGCAAGTGCCACAGCAGGTGTCACCAGACACATGATTTGGGCTGTCATAGATGCACAGGCATGTAGTGAATGCAACACCAGACAAATACTTAGGGTCTTGGATGCAACTCTTCCTGGCTTACGTGGTGACATACATGACCTTGTTCAGGCCACACATCAAAATACTGAGGTCATGAATAGACAGTGGGGTGTGACCTTGGCAATCCTCAACCATGGCATGTCTGTGCTAGAGTGTGTGGTGGGAGATGGGTGCCGGCCATGTGGACATAGGTCAGCAGCAGCATCATCTGAGAGTCTACAGGGCCATGCCACCTCAAACTCCTGTAGTGGCAGTACCACCAGCACTACAGAAGGGGGGGTGGCTGTCTACACCACAATGTAGCAGGTCATGGGCAAGTAGTCTTGGCCGGTCCTGTCAGGGACATGGATACAGCAGGCAGCAGTCACCATTGGGAAGCAGTACTGCATCTGGCCTTGGGCCTGGTGGTTACAGTGAGACCCCTGGCAGAACCAGTTCCCATGTCCGTGACCAGAGATGGTGAAATGTACACCCTGTCATATGTGGTTCACAGCTGTCCAACATGCCCCTGTGTAAGGCAGCCACATGGTGTGACTGTGTGCATACAAACACACACACACATCACCGTCACAGCCAAGTCACCTCCAGACACACACACACCACCTCTGCATGGCCCATTCATAGAACATCCATTCAAACACACACACATGACATCAACTGTATGGCCCAGCCTAGGTCTCTGTCAAAACCACACAAATCCCTGTGCACATGAAGATACCTGTGCCACATCCCTTTCATCCATACCACCGATGCAGGGACATGCTCATATGGTTCTGATGCATAGGATGAATTAAGTACAGTTTAGCTATGTAATGCTGTGTAAGGTGCTGTCAGCTGGCATTTGCAATGGGTACACTTCAGAGTGTGCATACCTTTTCAGCCATGATGCATTATTGGTGTAAGTAACTCTGACTGAATGTAGTCTCACATGCTATATTCTGTTTGTGTTCTAGGTGTCTATGTATCAGCAGGATGTGGCCCTGCAGACATTGCCAACAAGGGGTATGGCTGAGTGGTAACACATCAAATATGTCAGAGCTGAGGTATGGCTGTATATGTACACATTTACAAGGTCTGTTTAACAGTTATTGCATGTGTCACAGAGATTAAAGGGCTGAGGAGTGTATACAGGTAAGTCTATGGTGGTTGACATCAGCAGCTCTTATAAAGTGGACAATGGTAAGTGTAGTGGGTGGAACACACCCTAAATTGGTAAAACCCACACACCCAGAGGATATTGTGTTGACCAAACCCATAGAGAATACTGTTCCCACACACATAGTCACACACACACACACACACACACACACACACACACACACACACACACACAGGATCACAGTTGCCAGTGTTGGTTTGGGAACCCCTACCCATCTAGTTAATGGTACTACAGTGTTATGCGGTTCCGTGATCACAGGTGGCATGGAACTAATATTGTGATGACTGTTCCAAGGTACTTGTAAAGTGAATAATATCATGTGCCCTTGTGAGTTATGGCAATGAGGAGTGTACTGGGTGTGGAAGGACTGATTAGACTGTCACCTATGAGTCTACACACTCACAGACACTGCTATACACACCAATGCACACACAATTGCCAGTACTGACATTAGTAGCTCTGTCTGTCATGTTCTTCATTCCATACTGTTACATAGCTGTTACACACAGCATGGGGCTTTTGGGATAAAGAGAGTGTCCACAAATTACCTCTACGGAGGATGTGAACAGCAGTCTTTGTAAAGTGGACCTTGGGACATATACTGGGAGTACCATGGACTAAAAATGTAAACCCCCCCAATGGATATAGTTCTCACTCACACACATACACAGTATACAGTTCTCTCTCTCTCACACACACAAACACACACACACACACACACACACACACACACACACACACACACACACACACACACACACACACACTTGCCAGGGCTGAGATTAGAGCCCCTACCTATCTAGTTATTACTAATACAGTGTTATGCATTTGTCACATGCACTATGAAGCTTAAAGTGTGAAGAGTGTCCCACAGTTCTTGTAAGGTGAATGACATACCAGCCCTTGTAAAGTACAGCAATGGGCAGTGTACTGGGAGAGTAAGGCCTCAAAACGCTGTATCCTAAAAATATACACACAGACACTTATTAGGACTCAGATTAGGACCCCTACCTATGTAGTCATTGGTACTATAGTGTTATGCAGTTCCCACATGCACCACAGAGCTTATAGGGTGAAGAGTGCCCCCAAGGTACCTATATAGTGAATAATATCAACAGCTCTTGTAAAGTATGGTAATGGTAGGTGTACTGGGTGAGAAGGGACTCAAACTACTTGTACCCACATGTTACACACTCACAAACACTTTTATATAAACTAATGCACACACACACACACACACACACACACACACACACACACACACACACACACATGCACATTTGCCAGTACTGAGATCCATAGGTTCATAGGTTCATAAGTGTGTAATAGGCGAATGGCCATGGATCCTTTACAAGCCTAGCACATAGGATTACCCTGGCATCATGCCACCTGACGATAGTCCCCAATGTGTCTAACAAGTATACCCACTGGAGTGATCCCCAGGGTGGAATTTTTATTCCCTATCCACTCATCCAGATTTCTCCTGAAGAGGCCACTGAGGTGTTCTGCTTGACATGTATGTGAAGTCTATTCCATAGCGTAGTCAGTCTCTGGGTTATGGACCTGTCCCTCCAGCATGTTCTGTTGATTGTGGAAATGGGGTTGAGGTCTCTGGGGCATGTGGTGGAGACAGATTGGGTTCTTTAGATGTAGCATTCCTGACAGGGCTGGGTCAGGCATGGCTTTGTAAATCAAGCAGAGATCACCTCTAAGTATCCAATATGAAACAGAGAATAGTTGGAGTTCTTGGGATCTGTCCATATAGGACAAGTGTTTAAGGCATAGGATCCTCTTTGTGAGGTACTTTTGTAGCCGTTCCAGTTGTTGCAGGTGTCCAGTGAGGTACATACCAAATGGCCCATTGTACTCATTCATTGGCCTAATGAGGGGAGAGTAGAGGGAGACAATGACCTCTTACTTCCTGGATGCAACACCCGTAGTAATGAGATGTGCCACATAGAAGGACTTTCTGAACACAGTGGCACTGTGGTGGTCAACAGAGAGCTTGCTTTCAACCTGTGTTCCCGGTTCTCTTATAACAACTTCACTGTTCAGTGGACTACCATCAATGTGGTGATTCATGGGAACCATGTTGTTCCCAAAGGGGATGTTGACACATTTTCTGGCATTGAGCTAAAGTCCAGGGTTCTGACATACCAGTCATAGGTCTCAGTGAAGCCTTTCTGTAGGCTGTCAACATCATGTGGGGAGGTAATAATAGCACCTGCCTTGCAGTCTTCTGCGAAAATTGTCAGCCAGAGTCCCTTTGTGTCAGGCTGGATTTCAGAGGCATAGATACCGAGCATGAGATGACCAAGGACCAAACCCTGTGGGCTCCACTCATGACTGGTCAGCAGTCTGACATGGAGTCTGCTGCTTTCACATGATGGATTCTATCTAGGAACCAGTTTGCAAGCCAACTAGTGATATAGGGGTTGATGCCTAGCTGATTGTGTTTGTCTATGATTCCTGACTGGGGAATGTTATCCAAGGTTTAGGAGACCCACCTATCTTGTTATTTATTTTATACTGTTACATAGTTATTGCATGTGATACAGCGCTTATAGGGCTACAGAGTGTCTACAGCTACCTCTACAGTGGATGACAACAGTGGGCCTTGTAAAGTGGACATTTGGATGTTTACTGGGTGGCACAGCAGAAGATTGCAAAACCGACCCTCCAATGGATATGGTTCTTACTCCATCACAAACACATCACCATCCACCCACATAGGACACTGTTCTCACACACATACAGCACACACTTGCTAGGACAGAGATTAGAACCCCTACCTATCTAGTTATTGCTACTACAGTGTTATGCATTTATCGCATGCTCCACAGAGCTTATAGGGAAAAAAGTGTCCCAAGGTACTTCTAAGGTGATGAACACCACCAGCCCTTGTAAAATATGGCAATGGGAGATGCACTTGGTGAGAAATTCCACAAAATACTTTAACCAACAGATATATTCACTTACAAACACACTCACATTTGCCAGGACTGAGATTAGAAACCCTACCTATCTAGTTATTTGTATTATAGTATTACAGCATTATCACACATGCGACAGAACTTGTAGGATTGAGGGCTGAACAAAGGTACATCTAAGGTGACTGACATCAGCAGGACTGCTAAAGTAGGGCAATGAGAAGTGTACTGGGTGTGAATGGGCTCAAAATCTTAAACTACAAAGACACACACAGGCACACTTTTACATTTACCAGGCCTGAGATTAGAACCCTTACCTAAGTAGCTATTTGTACTATAGTGTTACGCAATTTTCACACTCACCACAGAGCTTGTAGGGCTGTGAGCTACCCAAAGGTAATTATAAGGTGACTGACATCAACAGGACTGCTAAAGTAGGGCACTGGAAAATGTACTGGGTGTGCACAGGCTGAAAATCTTTAACCTACAGACACACAAACACACACACTTTTAAATTTGCTAGGACTGAGATTAGAACTCCTACCTAAATAGTTATTTGTACTATAGTGTTATGCAGTTATTGCATACAACACAGAGCTTACAGGACAGAGGCCAGTCCAACAGTACTTCTACAGTGAATGACATCAGCATATCTTGTGAAGTAGGGCAATGGGAGGTGTACTGGGTGGGAATGGACTAAAACACTTATTCCTACACACACACACACACACACACACACACACACACACACACACACACACACACACACACACACACACACACACACACACACACACACAAACAACCACTGTTACATATACTGGAACTATGATTAGAACCCCTACCTATCTAGTTATTTGTATGATAGTGTTACACAGTTATCATATGCACCATACAGCTTACAGGACTGAAACCAGTCCAAAGGTACTTCTAAGGTGAATGACATTAGCAGATCTTGTAAAGTAGGGAAATGGAAGGTGTACTGGGTGGGTAAGGCATAATAATACTTAGACCTACAGACACACACACACACACACACACACACACACACACACACACACACACACACACACACACACACACACACACACACACACACACACACACACACACACAAAGGAAGGTGATGTGATATTCCAACCCCCACCTCAGTACCATCAAACAATGAATCTCATCATCATGCTGGCACATGCCAGTGGTTACAACTGGTATGCAACTGTCTGCAGCAGGACATCACTCTTTGCCATCCAGGGTATCTCTGTGTATGACTCACTCTCTGTGTGTGTTTCCCTGTGTGTCTCACTCTATCACTGTCTGTCCCTCTCTTCCCCATGCCTATGTGTGTGCATGCTTGACATATTGTAATATGTTGTCCATATATATGTGTGTGTATCACATACAATGGATGCAGATATACCACATATGAGCCACTTACAGCTGGCTGTGGGTAATCCTGTCTGATGGGTGTGTCTGGAGACAGTTAGGTTTACATAGCTGTGTGAATGCAAAGACATTTGCACAGTACACAGATATATAGTCCAATGTGGTTTCAGACATGGGCTTCAATTCTCTAAGTATAGGAGCATGGCCAGTATGACCTTTAATAGTAAGTGTGGGGATCCATTCAGAGATAGTTGTACTCTAGTCTCGGGTGTTGTGTGCTACAGCCATACCTTGCAACCTGTTTGTGCAAGATATCTGGAGATAGGCTGCCAATATGGGGAAACAATGAACCAAACATAGGGGGGTACTGTAACTATTGTTCTTATCAATGTATGAGTTGCTTGAGTTACAGGGTTTGTTTTGGCAGACATTTTCTGACATATGTAATGTTTGACACTGTACTGTATTGTGCCATTACCTACTGACAGATATAATTGGATCATCACAGTTATTTACCAGAGAAATACCAGATGGATGATGCACAGACCTATATTACGAGGTGAAGGCTAGACATACTTGAACAATCCAGCCAGTTGGGAGGTGTGGCTACAACCGATTGACTGATGAAGCTGTGTAAAAGGTCCAGCACCTTGGCGATATACTGGCTGGGGATGCCCTGGTTGTGCAGTATTCTTCTTGCCTGAAAGATCATATCCTGGTGTGGCCATACCTGTCAACTGTACAGATTCTCACAGATTATCCAGATTCATGTCTCATATATCTGGTCAGTTTCCCTTAACATTGTGGTTTTCTAGCACATTTGTTGCAAATCACTCAAGGTTGCAGTCAGAGAATAATGACAGAACATTAGAGTTTCAGACTTCACACCCTTCAAGACATCCATGTGACTACACACCCCCCTCTATTATTCTGTCAACTTTCTAACATTAGGAGAACAATATTTCAAATGTGTCCCTATAGTTGGGCCTTTATCCCACCATTATCTATCACTTTGTCCAGATTTCTTCCTCTACAAAGTTGAGAGGCATGCTACTAGCATTTAGCAGCATGGCCTTACATTTGAATTTTGTTGACTGTGTTATGTTGGTAGTATGGACCCTATGACATTTCCTACAATGGCACTATTGGGTGAGGCAAGGGCCTTTGCTAGAGGGCTGTAGGCCATGTCAGACTGATGCAGGCCATCTGTAGCAAGGCAGTGCATTCTGTCACTCATATGTTCTCAAGCTGCCAGACAGTGGACACCCCTGGGGTGACATTGGTAAATGACAGAACACACTGGTGTGCTACTAGGCACCATACCTCTCTATGTATGTCAGCCAGAAATCTGGACAAAGCCATGAGTGATTGGGTGACAAAGGCCTAAATATACAGACCATTGTAACTATTGGCCTTACAAACCTGGAAGGGTGATGCAACAACAGATTTTGCATTAGCATTGTCAAATAAATTGTTAAAATCAGACTGTAAAAATCATTAGGCTTTTCAAAATGACAGTCAATAACACAGGATGCTCAGGTTCAAACAATATTGCTTTACTAATGTACATTAGGAGGCAAAAAACTATACAAAATCAAGTATAGAGTTTTGACTGGCTCTATACAGGAAATACCCTCAATTATATACCATTTGCAATCAGCTTTTGCCCACCTTACTGACGTGGTCAGTCACAGGGCATTTACATCACTATAGTCCATAATACTTCATTCATAAGAAGATGCTGAGGTAATGCTTTTTAAAAACTTTCCCATGAGAATAACACAGCCTTGCGAGGCACCTGGTCAATTACAACGTCTTCCTGTAGATGTTACTTCTTCCAAGGTTCTTAGATTAGTTCGGATACAGTGGTCATTTCATCTCTTAATACGTTCCTTTGTCTCTCTGGTAAGCAGCTGCACACTATCTCTGATAGTGTTCACAAGGCCATCCTTCTCGGTGGAAGGAAGAAAGATATACATGCATACATATTTATTTCTCTCTAACTCAGCAGATAATAACTGCTGAAAGACATAAGCTTGCTGAGCTGGCTACTGCCAGGGTCAGAGGTTAACCACACTGCAGCTAAATTTCAAGCAATTACATGCAAGGTCATTTCTACTGCCATATTGTTAAATAGAATCAAATGCATTACATATTATACTGTTTCTAAACTTTGCACTATATATATGTTCAAGTACATATTCTTCTAACAGTTTATATATGTTTAAGTACATATTTTCTAGCATTCTGTATATGTTTAAGTACATATTCTTCTAACATTCTATATATGTTTAAGTACATGTTTTTCTAACATTCTGTATATGTTTAAGTACATATTTTTCTAACATTCTCCCTCCTATTAATGCTTTTTATTCTATTCAGAAACATAAACAACATTATTTCATTCCCTAGTCTTTTCCTCTCTGGAACTTTTAACTAGGCAAGTCATTTGTTTTATATTTCAGAAAGAATTTCATTTGGTATCAACAGATACAACTCCAGGTCTTGATACATAGTCTCGGTTACAGATACATCAACGAAGTCCCTAACTAATCTTTGATTAATCTTTTCATGCAAGGAATTCCACAGTAAACACATGCTCCTATTAGGAGTATACCCACACAAATAGCAATTAAAATGTTTAATAGGATGGAACCCCACCCCCCAAACAGATTCTGGAAAAAGTCCGTCAGTGGGTTTGGGCCTGGTTTAGTCATTGCTGATACTTGCTGAATTACCTCTAGGTGCTTATTTGTCTCGTGATGATTCTCAGGGATAAAAGCACAGCATTCTTCTTCGTGTACCACCTCTTGCTGCTAGGGTGAAGTAAAGAGCCATTCGATTTTGTAGCACAACAGTTCTCATTGCATTCAGTTCATCAGTCACCAATTCTAGGGCGGAAAAAGTTGCATTACTCATTACTTCGAGAAATCTTGACAACTTCCTCAGCTCCCAGATCAATTTGACTGCTCCATAGGCTGGTGGTATTCCTGCCCAGGATATAACACTGTTGCCCAAGTCCATATGAGTCAATTTATTTCTGTCTCTTACTGAATTATGGTCTTTTCAACCAGCTTCGATCTTCCCAACTGGATTCACAGGTTTCTTAACTGGACCTTCAGATTTTCGAGCTGTTTCCCCTACATTTCGTATCGTACCCAATGGTAATTCTGCAGTATGTCTTATTGCTGGAACCAGATAACCCAAAAAACAACTGCCGGACCAATTCTCAGGTAACCATTCATATGCCTTTTTCCCACAAATAAAATCATTACTTTGGTACTAATACGTGTTATCCCTGCATGAAACATTTTCCTATCTTTAATAGACAATTGTTTAGTTAAGACTGGATTGTCACGTACTGCATTTAATGTAGTTTTCATTGAACTCAGATATGAATCATAGTTAGTATTACAAACAGTACCCCCACTTCTGACTTTAATGTAACATTTATAAGACATTGTTATATTACAATTACTCCAACCCACCTGGAGGGTATCACTTTTGTAGAAACATACAACTCCTTTTTGTGTGACAGGTAAAAATAAAGCTATTTTGTCCTGTGATCTCACAGTTCGTGTATCAAAAACAAATTTTCCCAAGTCTCATTTATCCCCAGAGGGACAGCGGACATTAACAGTCTTTTATATGCTGTTACATAGCTGTTACACACAGCATGGGGCTTTTGGGATAAAGAGAGTGTCCACAAATTACCTCTACGGAGGATGTGAACAGCAGTCTTTGTAAAGTGGACCTTGGGACATATACTGGGAGTACCATGGACTAAAAATGTAAACCCCCCCAATGGATATAGTTCTCACTCACACACATACACAGTATACAGTTCTCTCTCTCTCTCTCACACACACACACACACACACACACACACACACACACACACACACACACACACACACACACACACACACACTTGCCAGGGCTAAGATTAGAGCCCCTACCTATCTAGTTATTACTAATACAGTGTTATGCATTTGTCACATGCACTATGAAGCTTAAAGTGTGAAGAGTGTCCCACAGTTATTGTAAGGTGAATGACATACCAGCCCTTGTAAAGTACAGCAATGGGCAGTGTACTGGGAGAGTAAGGCCTCAAAACGCTGTATCCTAAAAATATACACACAAATACTTATTAGGACTCAGATTAGAACCCCTACCTATGTAGTCATTGGTACTATAGTGTTATGCAGTTCCCACATGCACCACAGAGCTTATAGGGTGAAGAGTGCCCCCAAGGTACCTATATAGTGAATAATATCAACAGCTCTTGTAAAGTATGGTAATGATAGGTGTACTGGGTGAGAAGGGACTCAAACTACTTGTACCCACATGTTACACACTCACAAACACTTTTATATAAACTAATGCACACACACACAGACACACACACACACACACACACACACACACACACACACACACACACACACACACACACACACACATACACACACACACACACACACACATACACATTTGCCAGTACTGAGATCCATAGGTTCATAGGTTCATAAGTGTGTACTAGGCGAATGGCCATGGATCCTTTACAAGCCTAGCACATAGGATTACCCTGGCATCATGCCACCTGACGATAGTTCCCAATGTGTCTAACAAGTATACCCACTGGAGTGATCCCCAGGGTGGAATTTTTATTCCCTATCCACTCATCCAGATTTCTCCTGAAGAGGCCACTGAGGTGTTCTGCTTGACATGTATGTGAAGTCTATTCCATAGCGTAGTCAGTCTCTGGGTTATGGACCTGTCCCTCCAGCATGTTCTGTTGATTGTGGAAATGGGGTTGAGGTCTCTGGGGCATGTGGTGGAGACAGATTGGGTTCTTTAGATGTAGCATTCCTGACAGGGCTGGGTCAGGCATGGCTTTGTAAATCAAGCAGAGATCACCTCTAAGTATCCAATATGAAACAGAGAATAGTTGGAGTTCTTGGGATCTGTCCATATAGGACAAGTGTTTAAGGCATAGGATCCTCTTTGTGAGGTACTTTTGTAGCCGTTCCAGTTGTTGCAGGTGTCCAGTGAGGTACATACCAAATGGCCCATTGTACTCATTCATTGGCCTAATGAGGGGAGAGTAGAGGGAGACAATGACCTCTTACTTCCTGGATGCAACACCCGTAGTAATGAGATGTGCCACATAGAAGGACTTTCTGAACACAGTGGCACTGTGGTGGTCAACAGAGAGCTTGCTTTCAACCTGTGTTCCCGGTTCTCTTATAACAACTTCACTGTTCAGTGGACTACCATCAATGTGGTGATTCATGGGAACCATGTTGTTCCCAAAGGGGATGTTGACACATTTTCTGGCATTGAGCTAAAGTCCAGGGTTCTGACATACCAGTCATTGGTCTCAGTAAAGCCTTTCTGTAGGCTGTCAACATCATGTGGGGAGGTAATAATAGCACCTGCCTTGCAGTCTTCTGCGAAAATTGTCAGCCAGAGTCCCTTTGTGTCAGGCTGGATTTCAGAGGCATAGATACCGAGCATGAGATGACCAAGGACCAAACCCTGTGGGGCTCCACTCATGACTGGTCAGCAGTCTGACATGGAGTCTGCTGCTTTCACATGATGGATTCTATCTGGGAGCCAGTTTGCAAGCCAACTAGTGATATAGGGGTTGATGCCTAGCTGATTGTGTTTGTCTATGATTCCTGACTGGGGAATGTTATCCAAGGTTTAGGAGACCCACCTATCTTGATATTTATTTTATACTGTTACATAGTTATTGCATGTGACACAGAGCTTATAGGGCTACAGAGTGTCTACAGCTACCTCTACAGTGGATGACAACAGCGGGCCTTGTAAAGTGGACATTTGGATGTTTACTGGGTGGCACAGCAGAAGATTGCAAAACCGACCCTCCAATGGATATGGTTCTCACTCCATCACAAACACATCACCATCCACCCACATAGGACACTGTTCTCACACACATACAGCACACACTTGCTAGGACAGAGATTAGAACCCCTACCTATCTAGTTATTGCTACTACAGTGTTATGCATTTATCGCATGCTCCACAGAGCTTATAGGGAAAAAAGTGTCCCAAGGTACTTCTAAGGTGATGAACACCACCAGCCCTTGTAAAATATGGCAATGGGAGATGTACTTTGTGAGAAAGGCCACAAAATACTTTAACCAACAGATATATTCACTTACAAACACACTCACATTTGCCAGGACTGAGATTAGAAACCCTACCTATCTAGTTATTTGTATTATAGTATTACAGCGTTATCACACATGCGACAGAACTTGTAGGATTGAGGGCTGAACAAAGGTACATCTAAGGTGACTGACATCAGCAGGACTGCTAAAGTAGGGCAATGAGAAGTGTACTGGGTGTGAATGGGCTCAAAATCTTAAACTACAAAGACACACACAGGCACACTTTTACATTTACCAGGCCTGAGATTAGAACCCTTACCTAAGTAGCTATTTGTACTATAGTGTTACACAATTTTCACACTCACCACAAAGCTTGTAGGGCTGTGAGCTACCCAAAGGTAATTATAAGGTGACTGACATCAACAGGACTGCTAAAGTAGGGCACTGGAAAATGTACTGGGTGTGCACAGGCTGAAAATCTTTAACCTACAGACACACAAACACACAATCTTTTAAATTTGCTAGGACTGAGATTAGAACTCCTACCTAAATAGTTATTTGTACTATAGTGTTATGCAGTTATTGCATACAACACAGAGCTTACAGGACAGAGGCCAGTCCAACAGTACTTCTACAGTGAATGACATCAGCATATCTTGTGAAGTAGGGCAATGGGAGGTGTACTGGGTGGGAATGGACTAAAACACTTATTCCTACACACACACACACACACACACACACACACACACACACACACACACACACACACACACACACACACACACAAATAACCACTGTTACATATACTGGAACTATGATTAGAACCCCTACCTATCTAGTTATTTGTATGATAGTGTTACACAGTTATCATATGCACCATACAGCTTACAGGACTGAAACCAGTCCAAAGGTACTTCTAAGGTGAATGACATTAGCAGATCTTGTAAAGTAGGGAAATGGAAGGTGTACTGGGTGGGTAAGGCATAATAATACTTAGACCTACAGACACACACACACACACACACACACACACACACACACACACACACACACACACACACACACACACACACACACACACACACACACAAAGGAAGGTGATGTGATATTCCAACCCCCACCTCAGTACCATCAAACAATGAATCTCATCATCATGCTGGCACATGCCAGTGGTTACAACTGGTATGCAACTGTCTGCAGCAGGACATCACTCTTTGCCATCCAGGGTATCTCTGTGTATGACTCACTCTCTGTGTATGTCTCCCTGTGTGTCTCACTCTATCACTGTCTGTCCCTCTCTTCCCCATGCCTATGTGTGTGCATGCTTGACATATTGTAATATGTTGTCCATATATATGTGTGTGTATCACATACAATGGATGCAGATATACCACATATGAGCCACTTACAGCTGGCTGTGGGTAATCCTGTCTGATGGGTGTGTCTGGAGACAGTTAGGTTTACATAGCTGTGTGAATGCAAAGACATTTGCACAGTACACAGATATATAGTCCAATGTGGTTTCAGACATGGGCTTCAATTCTCTAAGTATAGGAGCATGGCCAGTATGACCTTTAATAGTAAGTGTGGGATCCATTCAGAGATAGTTGTACTCTAGTCTCGGGTGTTGTGTGCTACAGCCATACCTTGCAACCTGTTTGTGCAAGATATCTGGAGATAGGCTGCCAATATGGGGAAACAATTAACCAAACATAGGGGGGTACTGTAACTATTGTTCTTATCAATGTATGAGTTGCTTGAGTTACAGGGTTTGTTTTGGCAGACATTTTCTGACATATGTAATGTTTGACACCGTACTGTATTGTGCCATTACCTACTGACAGATATAATTGGATCATCACAGTTATTTACCAGAGAAATACCAGATGGATGATGCACAGACCTATATTACGAGGTGAAGGCTAGACATACTTGAACAATCCAGCCAGTTGGGAGGTGTGGCTACAACCGATTGACTGATGAAGCTGTGTAAAAGGTCCAGCACCTTGGCGATATACTGGCTGGGGATGCCCTGGTTGTGCAGTATTCTTCTTGCCTGAAAGATCATATCCTGGTGTGGCCATACCTGTTAACTGTACAAATTCTCACAGATTATCCAGATTCATGTCTCATATATCTGGTCAGTTTCCCTTAACATTGTGGTTTTCTAGCACATTTGTTGCAAATCACTCAAGGTTGCAGTCAGAGAATAATGACAGAACATTAGAGTTTCAGACTTCACACCCTTCAAGACATCCATGTGACTACACCCCCCCTCTATTATTCTGTCAACTTTCTAACATTAGGAGAACAATATTTCAAATGTGTCCCTATAGTTGGGCCTTTATCCCACCATTATCTATCACTTTGTCCAGATTTCTTCCTCTACAAAGTTGAGAGGCATGCTACTAGCATTTAGCAGCATGGCCTTACATTTGAATTTTGTTGACTGTGTTATGTTGGTAGTATGGACCCTATGACATTTCCTACAATGGCACTATTGGGTGAGGCAAGGGCCTTTGCTAGAGGGCTGTAGGCCATGTGAGACTGATGCAGGCCATCTGTAGCAAGGCAGTGCATTCTGTCACTCATATGTTCTCAAGCTGCCAGGCAGTGGACACCCCTGGGGTGACAATGGTAAGTGGCAGAACACACTGGTGTGCTACTAGGCACCATACCTCTCTATGTATGTCAGCCAGAAATCTGGACAAAGCCATGAGTGATTGGGTGACAAAGGCCTAAATATACAGACCATTGTAACTATTGGCCTTACAAACCTGGAAGGGTGATGCAACAACAGATTTTGCATTAGCATTGTCAAATAAATTGTTAAAATCAGACTGTAAAAATCATTAGGCTTTTCAAAATGACAGTCAATAACACAGGATGCTCAGGTTCAAACAATATTGCTTTACTAATGTACATTAGGAGGCAAAAAACTATACAAAAACAAGTATAGAGTTTTGACTGGCTCTATACAGGAAATACCCTCAATTATATACCATTTGCAATCAGCTTTTGCCCACCTTACTGACGTGGTCAGTCACAGGGCATTTACATCACTATAGTCCATAATACTTCATTCATAAGAAGATGCTGAGGTAATGCTTTTTAAAAACTTTCCCATGAGAATAACACAGCCTTGCGAGGCACCTGGTCAATTACAACGTCTTCCTGTAGATGTTACTTCTTCCAAGGTTCTTATATTAGTTCGGATACAGTGGTCATTTCATCTCTTAATACGTTCCTTTGTCTCTCTGGTAAGCAGCTGCACACTATCTCTGATAGTGTTCACAAGGCCATCCTTCTCGGTGGAAGGAAGAAAGATATACATGCATACATATTTATTTCTCTCTAACTCAGCAGATAATAACTGCTGAAAGACATAAGCTTGCTGAGCTGGCTACTGCCAGGGTCAGAGGTTAACCACACTACAGCTAAATTTCAAGCAATTACATGCAAGATCATTTCTACTGCCATATTGTTAAATAGAATCAAATGCATTACATATTATACTGTTTCTAAACTTTGCACTATATATATGTTCAAGTACATATTCTTCTAACAGTTTATATATGTTTAAGTACATATTTTTCTAGCATTCTGTATATGTTTAAGTACATATTCTTCTAACATTCTATATATGTTTAAGTACATGTTTTTCTAACATTCTGTATATGTTTAAGTACATATTTTTCTAACATTCTCCCTCCTATTAATGCTTTTTATTCTATTCAGAAACATAAACAACATTATTTCATTCCCTAGTCTATTCCTCTCTGGAACTTTTAACTAGGCATGTCATTTGTTTTATATTTCAGAAAGAATTTCATTTGGTATCAACAGATTCAACTCCAGGTCTTGATACATAGTCTCGGTTACAGATACATCAATGAAGTCCCTAACTAATCTTTGATTAATCTTTTCATGCAGGGAATTCCACAGTAAACACATGCTCCTATTAGGAGTATACCCACACAAATAGCAATTAAAATGTTTAATAGGATGGAACCCCACCCCCCAAACAGATTCTGGAAAAAGTCCGTCAGTGGGTTTGGGCCTGGTTTAGTCATTGCTGATACTTGCTGAATTACCTCTAGGTGCTTATTTGTCTCGTGACGATTCTCAGGGATAAAAGCACAGCATTCTTCTTCGTGTACCACCTCTTGCCGCTAGGGTGAAGTAAAGAGCCATTCGATTTTGTAGCACAACAGTTCTCATTGCATTCAGTTCATCAGTCACCAATTCTAGGGCGGAAAAAGTTGCATTACTCATTACTTCGAGAAATCTTGACAGCTTCCTCAGCTCCCAGATCGATTTGACTGCTCCATAGGCTGGTAGTATTCCTGCCCAGGATATAACACTGTTGCCCAAGTCCATATGAGTCAATTTATTTCTGTCTCTTACTGAATTATGGTCTTTTCAACCAGCTTCGATCTTCCCAACTGGATTCACAGGTTTCTTAACTGGACCTTCAGATTTTCGAGCTGTTTCCCCTACATTTCGTATCGTACCCAAAGGTAATTCTGCAGTATGTCTTATTGCTGGAACCAGATAACCCAAAAAACAACTGCCGGACCAATTCTCAGGTAACCATTCATATGCCTTTTTCCCACAAATAAAATCATTACTTTGGTACTAATACGTGTTATCCCTGCATGAAACATTTTCCTATCTTTAATAGACAATTGTTTAGTTAAGACTGGATTGTCACGTACTGCATTTAATGTAGTTTTCATTGAACTCAGATATGAATCATAGTTAGTATTACAAACAGTACCCCCACTTCTGACTTTAATGTAACATTGTTATATTACAATTACTCCAGCCCACCTGGAGGGTATCACTTTTGTAGAAACATACAACTCCTTTTTGTGTGACAGGTAAAAATAAAGCTATTTTGTCCTGTGATCTCACAGTTCCTGTATTAAAAACAAATTTTCCCAAGTCTCATTTATCCCCAGAGGGACAGTGGACATTAACAGTCTTTTATATGCTGTTGGTATAGCTGTACAAACCCAGCAATTTGAAATGTTCATAGTCTCTGCATACACACGTTTCATGGCCAGGTATGTGTTAAAGTTTGGATGCCAGTCTATAAACAGTTTATCACGTCTTCTCACTTTCACTCGTGTGGTTGAGTGCAGGAAAAACCACAATAAGAGAAAAATTGTCACACTTATAGTCAACAAATGCACAGCCAACAAAATAATTATGCAATAGTTCTGGGGTTGCTCTGCTTTTCTATTTGCTTTACTCTTGGCCATTTTGCCCTTGTGTATCAAATTGAAAGTTCTTTGTTCTTGTTCTGTCTTTCATCTGAAAAGAGTTAAACTGCAAAACAGATTTATTCATTAACAGTTTCTTTATATAATTAGCTAATGAACTGTCAGCCTCCTGCTCTGCAGGCATGAGAGCTTTCCACTGAGGCACATAATATGCCCTTCCAAATACTACTTCAAAGGGGGTCAAACCCTTTACATTTGGAACTGTTCTCATGCTCAGCAATGCTAGAGGTAAACAGCAAATCCAATTCTTCTGAGTCTCACTCATCAACTTCCTTAACTTGTTTTTCAAAATCCCATTGTACCTCTCCACCAGTCCTGCTGACTGTGGGTGGTAAGCACAGTGATTCCTCAAGGAAATCCCAAAAATCTCCCAAGTTGCTGAATTGTCTGATTGACAAAATGTGTCCCATTGTCACTATAGATTCTTTCCGGTATGCCAAATCTAGGAATTATTTCCTTTACTAGGGCCTTTGCCACTGTTGCTGCATCCGGATTCCTGGTTGGAAAAGCTTCTACCCATTTTGAAAACATATCTATGATCACTAAACAGTATTTCTTTCCTTCACATTTATTCAACTCTATGAAGTCCATACAAATAGTATGGAACGGATATGGTGGTGTAGGGAAACTCCCTTGCTTGTTTTTAAATGCTCCTTGTGCATGGTGCTTGTTACAAGTATGACAAGCTGCACAAAATTTTATTGTATAATTTATGTATCCATATGTTTGGAATATTCTATTTACTAACTGTACCATCCCCCCTGTTGAGACATGGCTCTGCCCATGGCTCAACAAAGCTGCATATCTAAATAAATTAGACGGTAATATTGTTTTTCTTCCTTTGGAAATGTACAGTCCATTCTCAAAAATTGCACCTTGTTTTACCCATTTTTGTTTTTCTGCTTTTGTAGTAAGCATTTGCATTGTTTTTAACATTTCTAAATCTAAAATCTCAGAGGGTTGTAATTCCTCATTCAAAAATAAAGTTTCTGAGTCTGAGGCTGCTTGCTTTGCAGCTGCATCAGCTCGTGCATTACCTTTTGAAATCTTATCCTGTTGTTTTGTATGAGCTACACATTTACAAATAGCTACTTTGGTAGGCAACTGAATAGATTCTAATAGCTCCAAAATAAATTGCGCATGATTAATAGGTTTTTCACTGGATGTAATCATTCCTCTATTTTTTTTATTGTTGTGCAAACACATGCATTGTAGAAAAAGCATACTGACTATCAGTATATATGTTCACTTTCTTGCCTTCTGCTAAAGTACATGCTCCTGTCAAAGCTACCAGTTCTGCTGCTTGAGCATACAAGTTGTGTGGCAAAGTTTGTGCTTCTAAAATTTCAGTGTCTGTAACTACTGCATACCCCACCAGATTCTTCCCTGTAGGACCCCTTCTGCATGAGCCATCCACATAATATGTCACCTCAGCATCATTTAAGGGCATCAATTGTCATATGAGGTTGGCTCAGCAGTATAGTTATACATGAAAGATGTTTAGCAAGAGAAAGGTATGCAACTTTTTCTTGTAGCAGAATTATTGTAACTGCATGAGGCATTCTCAATGTGAGAGGGTGGAATAACACCATTGAGGCTGCCATTGCTGCTGCAACTACTGCTTGTACACAGTGAGGCAAAGATTGCACCACTGGGTCTAACTGTGATGAATAGTAAGCTATGGGGCATTGCTTATCCCCATGCTGTTGCTTTAATACTGATGTCATGTACCCTTGCTTATAATCTACGGTCTGAAAGAACCGTTTGTGATAATTTGGAAGTCCTAAAACTAATGAAGAAGCTATTAACTGCTTCAACCTGCAGAAAGCCATTTCTGCTTCTGTTCTCCATTGTAAAATAATTTGGTACCCAGCTCCAACAAAAATTAGTTGTACCTAAGAAAGACATTATTTCTTTCTTAGTTGTTGGTTTGGGTGCTTGCAAAATTGCTGTTTTTTTCTTCTTCTCTTTTTTCCTTTATCTAGTATTCTACCTCTATTGGATATCACATATCCCAGGTATCTAACCTGTTTTTTTCCAAAGTTGTAACTTACTTTTGTTTACTTTGTGTCTTTGTATTGCTAAAAATTTTAATAATGCTACTGTATCCACCCTGCACTGCTGCTGGGTGCTGCTAGCAAGATGTCATCTACATAAAGTAGAATTTGACTACCTGCCGGTGGGGTAAACCCTGCCAGGTTGCTAGCCATTTTTTGTGCAAATATTATTGGGCTCTCACAATATCCCTGTGGTAGTTGAGTATATGTATACCTTTTAACCTGAAATGTAAATGCAAACCAATATTGACTATCAGGATGTATAGGTATTGAAAAGAAAGCATTGCTTATATCTACCACAGTAAAATACTTCTGTTGTGGCTTTAAATCATTCAACAAAGTATGTGGGTCTGGCACCGTAGGTGCTCTAGGTATTACTGCATCATTTACAGCTTGTAAATCTTGTACTATCCACCATTCCCCGTTTGCTTTTTTAACAGAAAATAGGGGCGTATCACATGGTGAATCAGGAGATTCTACCAGTACTCCTTTTTTGAGTAATGCTGCTATTATAGGCTTAATTCCTACTTCTGCATCCTTTCTCAAAAGGTATTGTCTTTTTTGTGGTCTAAAAGCTGACTTTGGGGTAATTGTAACTGGTCCTGCTGTTTGAATAAGCCCTACATCTAACTTGCCTGTTGACCACAGAGTTGTTGGAATTTTACACAAGGCCTCTTCTTTTTCTTTTAATAAAAATGCTAATCAGCTGTCCTCACTAGATTGCAAGTGTACAGCTGTATGTGTCTGTGTCAACCAATTCAGTTTTTGTTTTTGTATCCCTTGTCCTGACATTTTTAAATCAGTCTGTTTTCCCATTTTGTTACCTTTTTTTCTAAGTCTGCCCATTTAACACTTTTGTTTTTTGTCAAGCTGACATGTGGCAGTCTGTTGGACTTACACAATCTCATGAATTCCTGAGGTAATGAACAGCTTACTACACTGTTTCCCTCAGTATCCCAACATAAAGTTCGTAATATTAATCTGTCAGCAGGATTTTTTTTTTTTTTGAACAATTCTTGCTCATATTTCTTATCAGGTCCTGGTGTGCTACAGTAGTATAGAGTACAATGTAACAAGTGCTGCTGATCAGTGTCAAGGGAGGGTACCTTACTGATGGCTACGTTCATCAGTTCTTTGGTTACTACCCCTGGACCAGTCATAACTAGGTCCTGGCTGTACCAATAATAGGCTTCACCCTCTGATCACACCACAAAAGCATCCATTTGTCTTTGTGCTTCCATACCCTGCATGGTAGGAACTACTGCTATGTCAAATATCTGCACAAGGTCTCTTCCCAGTAAGTTTACTGGACATTTTGCAGAAACTACAATTTTACTTTTCTGAGTCATACCTGAAACAGGGTCAGTTATTGCTATATTATGGGAGAGTGGTTCCCTGTATAGCTGTCCATTTGCTGCTTTTACTAATATATAATCAGGTGATTCAGAATGTTTTGGTAACTTGAGGGGTGTATCAAAGTCCGTGACGCTCCTGAGTCACACAGGAATTTGACTTCCCTTCTCCACCAGAAGTGTCACTTCTGGTTTTGTATCTGCTAGGTAGAGCTCCAGGCTCAACAATGCTAAATCTAAAATTTCATTTCCATTTTATCCTCTACATCTGTTTGTACTTCCTCTATTCCTCTACTACATTCACATTTTCTTTTGTTTATTAACCTTTCCTGATGATTTTTGGTTGTTATCACTATCATATAGTCAGTCCTCATCTCCTTTATCTTCTGTCATTGCTTTCTTATTTTGTTTACAGTCCCTAGCTAGATGCCCTTTTTACCTGACTGTAATACAAATACTTCAGCTCCGTCTTCAGCAGTGAAGACTTGTGCCCTTTTTTTTCTTTTTACTATTAAAGTGTCTTTCAGCATGTCTAGCATACTCAAGTAAGGCTTGCAGCCTGCTTGTTCGGTGATCTATCATATGCTTTGTAATAAAGCTACTGATAGAGGCAATGCAACCTTTAAAAATGTATTTTTTTAATTGTTGTTTAAAGCATTCTAATAATCTAGCATAATATCCATCTATTGTCTCATTTTCCTGTTGTATGCATTAATTAATGCAAGTTCAGTCTGCTCTAAGTTTTCATTTCTCAGAGATTCTGTCTGTCAGACCTTTCACTATGTTGTCTAAAAAAATGTTTTTGAATTTCTAAGCTTCTGTTTTTCTACAATTTGCTTCCTCAATCCACCTGTGTGCTTGAGGTATGCCTAGTTGGTGCTGCTTTTTTGCCTGACCTCCTGCATCAGATTTAAGCTGTTTAAGGAGTTTAACTAGTGAAAGTTTATCTAGTTTACCATCAAATTCAAATTTGTTAACACATTTTGTATAATATCTCACATTATCTGCTCACTGCAATTGCATATACTTCACATTATCCGTTAGGGGCGGATCTCGTGATCTCTCAGTGCACTGATTTCCCATGTCTTACAAAAGACTGTTACGTAACCCTTCTCTTGTACCACGTGGTATCTTCTTCCCTATATCCACAGTAGTGTCTAGAATGACTGTTTACTTTGCTTTGTTTTTTCCCTGATCTATGACCCAACGTACAGTACTTCAATACGTTCTCGTCCTGCTATCACAAATCTCAATAACAGTACAATGTAACCTGGTCCCTGATCTAAAACAAAGACAAAGAGGGAAATTCTTCTTACCTGAGCCTCCCGTTTATGACTGCATATTTTTCTTCTTGGAATCCAGTTTTCCGCTTTTCAGCCACAGATCAGAAAGTGGACAGCCTCTTTACACACAACAATTCAGTCGGAGGTCTTTTCACTCAAGAAGAACCATTTGTTTTGGCAGCTTCTCCTGCGCAGATTTATTACCACCCATGCACTCTGACCTGCAGCTTACCAAGGGAATTCCGGCTTAAGAAGGACCAAAATGTCAAATAAATTGTTAAAATCAGACTGTAAAAATCATTAGGCTTTTCAAAATGACAGTCAATAACACAGGATGCTCAGGTTCAAACAATATTGCTTTACTAATGTACATTAGAGGCAAAAAACTATACAAAAACAAGTATAGAGTTTTGACTGGCTCTATACAGGAAATACCCTCAATTATATACCATTTGCAATCAGCTTTTGCCCACCTTACTGACGTGGTCAGTCACAGGGCATTTACATCACTATAGTCCATAATACTTCATTCATAAGAAGATGCTGAGGTAATGCTTTTAAAAACTTTCCCATGAGAATAACACAGCCTTGCAGGCACCTGGTCAATTACAACGTCTTCCTGTAGATGTTACTTCTTCCAAGGTTCTTAGATTAGTTCGGATACAGTGGTCATTTCATCTCTTAATACGTTCCTTTGTCTCTCTGGTAAGCAGCTGCACACTATCTCTGATAGTGTTCACAAGGCCATCCTTCTCGGTGGAAGGAAGAAAGATATACATGCATACATATTTATTTCTCTCTAACTCAGCAGATAATAACTGCTGAAAGACATAAGCTTGCTGAGCTGGCTACTGCCAGGGTCAGAGGTTAACCACACTGCAGCTAAATTTCAAGCAATTACATGCAAGATCATTTCTACTGCCATATTGTTAAATAGAATCAAATGCATTACATATTATACTGTTTCTAAACTTTGCACTATATATATGTTCAAGTACATATTCTTCTAACAGTTTATATATGTTTAAGTACATATTTTTCTAGCATTCTGTATATGTTTAAGTACATATTCTTCTAACATTCTATATATGTTTAAGTACATGTTTTTCTAACATTCTGTATATGTTTAAGTACATATTTTTCTAACAAGCATGCATTTTTCTATAGGGTATGAGGTCTGAGACATTACAATCCATCATTATTTTCTCACTTTAGACTTTTGAGGTTTGCCATTGATTTTCCAGACAACCACTATTTCGGAATAAAGACACCATAAATATGATGCAAACCTCTGTACATTCTGAAAAAGTTCTGTACAGGTGGGAGGTATGGTAGGCACTGTGTAGGGTACTCCAACCTGTGTACTCTTCATATGTGTGCACCCCCATACATGACATGTCCAGCTTCCCAGCAGTAATGGATATTGACATCTGGACAGTGTGCACAACTCTCACCATAAGTGCACTTGACATGCAAAATAGTTGGCACTGCATTTTGTGGAACATGGCCCTGTCTACTATACTACTGTACCTAGGTCACTAGGACACAACAGCCGTGAGATGTTGCTGGCCACATCCTGACAGTATTCCACACACATATGCATAGCTCATTGACCCTTACATATTATGAACATGCAACAAGTTATCATGTTGATTGGGACAGCCCTGACAATGTGTGCTCTGCTGCTATTACCCTACAAACTTACATGTTACTGCATTTCTATGGGAATATGCCTGTGTGGGGGGGGGGGGCACACCTGTCAATGGTACACATTTGCACAGACTGTGCTGATATTGGCTTTACATTTTGGTTCCATTTAGCATAGAATTGTGCCCTGTCTTGGAGAATAGAGGCATATCACTAGAGACCACAAGTTAGATTTTAATGCCATACAACTGAGTTTCAGACTTTTTACCATTTAGAGCCTTACTGCAAATGCAAGGCCTGCTGTGATATCACTGTGTAAGTCTGTAGGGGGGTATTCCATCATAGTTGTCATTTGTTGATTTTTGCCAGACATTCCTTTATGATTTTCTATGGCTGATTTGCTATGTGAGTCTGAGGGCTGAGTATGGGATCCCCACAGTAACATCCATGCATGTGACCTATGACCCCCTTAGTTTGCCCCCCCCCCCCACATATACTGCAGTGGAATTTGTCACCTTAAATGATACTGCATAGTGTGGAGAAGCCAGTATTGTGCAGACATTTCCTTGTGTCCTATATAGCTGCCTGTTGTCTGCTGCTATCCCAGTAGGCCACCCCATTCCCTTGCATGTAATGCAGCATTACCATAGATATGCTACCAAAACATACTAATCCATTAATTTATTGTTAAGAAGACTGACTTACCTTGTGCCTGCAGCAGTTGTGAGGATGGGGCTTGAGGGCTGCCTATGTTGGATGCACACACTACACTGCCTATACAGGGTAAGTTATAGGTAATGTGATGTGTGTGTGTCATCCATTTTACTGTCTGTGTGAGTCAGAGAGAGGTGTCAGTCCATGGGTCCCTACAGTGTTTGTGTGTGCGCATTGCCTCTTTGCCAAGGCCTAGGCATACTGGGCACACCTCCGTCTGCCTACAGGAACAGGCTCAGGGGCTTTCTTCTCTGAGTCCCTCTGTGCCTGTGCAGGCCTTGGTAATGGTGGGGGGCTGTGTGGCCCTTCCCTGTGCTGTTCCTGCTGCAGCTGTTTCCATAGTATCATATTGTGTAGCATGGCACATACTATGAACATGTGTGCACATGTGGCTGGAGAGTACTGCAAGGTTTCACCAGATATGTCAAGGCTGTGGAACCGTGACTTAAGCAACACCAAACACAGGCTCTATAATGATCCTGGTTTGTGTGTCTGCCTCATTATGGCATTCTTGAGTGGATGTGTGTGCATTTCAGATGGGTGTCATCATCCATGGCTCCCGTGCATAGCCAGCATCCCCCACCAGATGGCCATATGGGATATCCCCACTGGCAAATGCGTGGTGCTGCTGTGATGAATGCCAGATGTGGGAGACGTGATAGCTTCCAGGGCTGCCAGCACACACGTTCATGATAATGTCCTGAGCACTGCACTCAACCTGGCAGTTGATGGAGAGGAAGCCCTTTTGGTTTATCTAGACTCTACCCTGTTCACCGGGTGGTGCTTTGATGTGGATGTACGTGCAGTTTATTGCACCCATTACCTCCAGGTATTTTGCTACACGGTGGAAGAGACGCATATTGCTGGTCCTCTCCTCACAGGTGTTGAGGAAGTAAATGAGCTTACCGGCATATGGTAGGATGGCATCCCGGAAATGGTGGAGTACCCTGGATGCAGATGCCTGTGAGACCCCCATAATGTCCCCAGTAGGTCTTTGGAAAGTACCTGTAGCTCGTATTCTTAAGGCTGAACATACCTTAGTATCCACTGGGATGGGTTCCCGTCTGTTGGCTCTGGGTCTGAGTTGAAGCCATCACAGCTCAATGATTTGCTGAAGTATGTCTCTGTCCACGCTGTTATGCTCTATTATCTCCAGATCATGTAGCCGCTAGTAAGTTACCCTGGGTCTGAACACTCTTCTCCTCCTCCTCAGTCTGTGATGGTTGTCAGCATTATCCTCCTTACCGCCCTCAGTCTCTAGCACATACTGATAGATCAAAGCAATGGTAGCCCCTAATATTTTTCAATTAAAATTCTCCCACATGTGTACACCAATGGTGCAGAGTTTGTGGGAAAAACCAGACTGAAAGGTGTTTGCATAGTTTATACTGTTGTGCTGCAGATACTGCCTGTATGATTGGCTGACTATGATGCATTCCACCCGGCAGCTATATTATCTGTACTTGATTGCTTTTATTCTGCTATTTCCCTTTTTTTTCCCTTTTTTCCCTTCCCATTTCCACTCCTTTTAAGCCTTGAAGCCCAAATGTAAACAGTCCTGCTATTTCCAGTTTTGTTTTGTTTTGTTTTAGACCCAGTGCGCACTGCTCAAATACATTTAACTAAGGTAAACAATGCGAAATGACCCTCCCCTGGACATGAACATGCTTTTCATTTCATGGAATAAGCCAATACAGCCTCAGACACACCAGCTTGCTTAGCTGTGCTTAGCTAAGCTGAAATGTGAGCCGTGGAGCTCCAGTGTGCTTTCACCAAGCATGACACACCCCCTTTTCATGTCAGCTGCTTCTCCTGCTTACACCACTGCCTTATAGCTTCTACACAGTTAGGTGCAGTTTGGCATTTGTCTTCTTTTTGTGATTCAGTAAATTTCGTTCATTAGCATACCCTGCTGCCTTAGTCCCTAGCTACAGCACTACACCAGAGACTTTCCCTTTAGCAACCACTGTTCACTGCTGTTGTTTTTATTCTGTATGCCATAGACTATAATGGCAAAATGCAGATTTTACTTAAAATTGCCTTATCACATTTTTTTTCTCAGCACGATCCTGTTTGAGCGCAGCTGCGCTATGCTTAAATGGCTGAGATCGGTCAAAAAAACTTTGATTTTTGTAATTTTGCAACACTTTTCCATACCAATGGCCATATATTTGGCCATTGGCATGCCTAAGGATTATAATACATGCTTTAGTTTGAGCTATTATGCCTCCATTTTGATTTTTGCAGAAATGTATTCAGCTAGTAGCCGAATCCATTTCTGCATGCTACAATATTCTGCCACGGATGCCTGCCTGCTTACCGATTAGCTAATTGACCTCATTTGCATGGTTTTCACCAGCAAATGAGGTCATTAGCATAATCCAGTCGTGTCTGTTGAGGAATAGTGTTAGCAGGCTCGTGCACGTCCCCAGGCTTGTTTACTGGATTGCTCGGCAGACATATTCCTTGCAGGAACGGCTACACTATTCCTGCATGGAATTTTTAGCTTATTGAATCTGGGGGCATGTGTCTTTAGACTGTGCTACTTACAAATTTGTACTTTGCTCTTTCTGATGTTGGGAACTACATGCTTGTTGTTAGCTATGACAGGTACACACTTGCTGTTAATCACTGGTCTCAGATTTTTATGCGTACAAAGTCTGTTTTTACTTTGTATGTATCGAGTTCTCACCTACAGATGGCTACCTCCCTTGACAAAGTACACAGCAAGTTATGAAAAACTGATATATAAAGCAAAAAGGAAAGCAAGACATTTTAGAAAGCAGTTCTCTGCCTGATGAATACATCAGTTCTCTAGAGAGTAATAAATGCAGTGATATAAAATTTTAGAAATAAAATATTTCTAAGATGACTTTACACAAAAGTCAGCCATACCCTATGTTCCTTATAAAATAAAGTGCCTAAGTTATAGTCACATAAGATTAACTGAAATAAAGAAGAGGCCAAATATAGTAGAATGTAAGTTAGTCACCTTCACTAGCCAGTACAATGTCAAGATATTTATATCTGACAAGTTTCTGTCCTGAATTTCTAAGCAGTCCATGCTGTGTAAATCACACAGAAGTAGCAGTACATCACACCCAGTTGTAATTCAGTGCAATCAGGCAATAGATATCTGATGGGATCATTCATTATGAATTTACATGCTGTTCTCCTAAAATTCAGTACATATTACTGCGATGCATTCTTGGATCACTGAACAAAGTAAATGCTATTTAAAAAAGCTATTCTGCATTTGCAGTAAATGTTTTATTGTGTAATTTCTTTTACTCTTTTAATTGGATCCCTTCCATTAGACACAGTGATCTGTTTTTACAGATGACCAACAGCTTTAGTCTGGTTAAATTAACTTAATCAAAAATCAGGTCATATACAATGATGAGTTAGGAAAAATGTATTTATTTACTTGCTGAAGTATCTGCTAATAGTGCATTGTCAGGGTAAATGACTTACTCAGCCAAATGGTGGAGACAAATAGTCAAAGTCAGTTCAAGTCTTTATAGATCATACATATTCTTTTGTAGCCCGTTAATCCATAATGCCTTCCAAATAGAAAACCATTAAGCAGATATGGTTTGGAGGCATGTTGTCAGCTATATGATATTATAATAAACTAAGTAGTATAATTCTCTTGTAAATTTCTAATGCACAGTGAGTCCTGGGGCAGACATCCAGTGGACAATTGCACCATAATATCTTTGATTGTCCATAATATGCACAGCTGTGAGACCTCTCTACAAAATTCCACATCCTTCTTCAACTCAAGAGTATTCTGCATGTAAAATGAGTGGACGGGTTACCTTCCTGCTAATTATAAAACAAATTCATGCTGGCCAGTCTCACAATGTATTTTTGCAATGTAATACACATTATTATATATATTAGTAATGCAAAACCACAACAGCACATAGCACAAAACTTTACAATATAAACAAAAACATGACCCCTGCAGATTACCCAAGTGTAGCCTGATTAACAGTTTTTCACAAAGGCAAACCAACAAGAAGAGGCCACACGGTAACTATAAAACATAGTAAGGCTTTGGGGTGCCTTCTCCTAGGTGGTACATAACTTAAACTATATGTAATACAAAAACGTACACAAGGCACAGTCAACTATACTAATACTAATGTTCATCTTATGAAAATCTGTGATGATTTGCCCTCCACAATAGCTAGTGAAAAGACCTTCTCCCAATATAGCTGTCAGATCTGATGACAGACAACATGGGACCCAGTGCTGTTCGAGGAATTATCTACCACCACTGACTCATTGCTAATTAAAATTGAAACTAAAAATGACAGAAATATTTTTATATAAGATTAGAAGGCAGGTTTGCTCAAAACACAAGAGTCAGCACCCTACAGTAAGCTACATCTCAACCAAATTCATTCCTCCACTTCAGTGGCTTCCCAGAAGGGCCTTAGATTTTCTTTCTTAATCCCACAAAATGTGGCACAGGTTGACCTCACACTTGTGGCATCTCAGGCAGTGGCTCAAATTAACTGGGTGGCAATGGCAATAACACCGTGGCGTGCAACAAGCGTTATGCACAGTCTGAGTTTAACATATTTAAAAGTAAAGACTTGTGTTTTCTGTACAGTAAATTCTCTGTCATGACAAATATCTTCAGGTCGGTGTCCTAGCTCATGCTGTCAGTAGAATTGCTTGTATCTGAGTTTTGTGTTTTCACAATATTAACAGCTTAGAATATAAAAGCTTGGAGTACCTTCCATCAAAACTAAAATTGCAATATGATATAGGTTTGCTGAACAGATGTTTAACACTCCCTGCAGTATGCTGATGTATATGTGTGTGTGTGTGTGTGTGTGTGTGTGTGTGTGTGTGTGTGTGTGTGTGTGTGTATACGTGTGCGTGCGCGCAAGAGTGTGCGTGTGTGTGTGTGTGTGCATGTATGTGTGTGTGTGTGTGTGTGTGTGTGTGTGTGTGTGTGCGTGTGTGCATGTGCATGTGCGTGTGTGTGTGTGTGTGTGTGTGTGTGTGTGTGTGTGTGTGTGTGTGTGTGTGTGTGTGTGTGTGTTGGTGTGTGTGTGGGTCACCCTCCAAGGGGAGGCACTTACCTCTCATTAATGTCTTTCACCCTTAGGTTCATAGGTAAGTACTACGTAATCAGCCTACAGACCATTACAAGCCCAGTCAGTTACCCATAGTCAGATGCTCCCTACTGTTATGAGGAGGGAAACACAAAAGAGAAAGGAGAGAATCTGAGATCGCTCATGCAATTATCTACGTTTACTTGAAGGTGGCATGAAGAGGAAGCTTATTCCAGAGGTGGGGAATACAGTGGGATGTAAATCTGTTATGGCAACATGTCTAATTTACTTGTTGATGACATTTTAAGTTCTTTAACTAGGTGTTTGCAGATGCATTTCTTCTGTGAAATGATAGGAGGAAAAGAAAGGTCAGGTCTTTCTTGGCTGAATGGCTATGTACATATTGCCATGGAAGTATCTATAAGAGACAGTAAGCAGAAAAGGGCTACCAATCCAAGAGGAACAAGTGGGCTGATAAGATCATGGGAGGGCTAACAAATGCCAGGTAAAAGAACTCACATAGAAAACAAAAATAAATAAATGAAGATCAGAGGTACTAGAGATATTACATTACAGTTACATTGTGTGAGGGCTGCATTTTCTTGAAACACTGTATTAACCACTTGTAATAGGAGATTTATTCCATGAAGAGGCTCATGAAATCCTGGCATTTTTTTATGTTTGGGAATAGTCTTCTTTAATTCTAAAACAAGATAGAAGTAATATGCATTGTTCCAGGTTATGTTTTTATAAGCATATTCTCAGGTATAAGCTCCAGCAACTGCTTTTGAATTACAGTAGACTCTGCTGATCAATTGATTAATTCTTTTGAACTATTTATGTGAATGTATTATTTTATTGCATATTCATCTTACTCACAGTATAAGAAGTTTAGAGGTAGAGCTTTTAAACATTAAAGAAGTCAAGACTAATTTTATGATTGCTAATTTGTAGCAGCTCACCCACTGTTTTATTCCTAATATATTAATGCTATATATTATAATGTGTTCATTGGGTATGGTGCTTTATGAAAGAATATGCATTGTTTTGGTTATTATTATTATTTGTCAGCTAAATGGACTGGTCCATGGACTCTTATCACATGACCAAAACCACTGGGACAAGGGAAAATATGATATAAATATGAAATGTTTAATGTAATTAATCAAGCTGGCATGTTTTGGGAGGATGGAAAAAAACTGCAATATGTAGACAAAATCCACACATACATGAGGCAAACAAATAAACAAATAAACACCACAAGGGCAGCAAAAAGAAGTTATGACTGAACCCTAGACAATGAGGCTGAAATCTTATTACCGTTGTTAAGTTTTAATATTTGGGGACCAGAGATAATGGTGCTCACTAAGATTAAAAGGCAAAAGTACAAAAGTAATATGCATGATGATAGCGCTGCTCTGGATGGCAGCATATAGTTATGAATGAAGAAAATAGACATATTTTAATGTGGTTTATGATATGGATACATATATACATACAGAGGGACCGAGCTATGAAAGATGTGCAGCAGGTAAAGGTGATAAAGGATAATGAGGGAAACATACTTACGAGCGAGGAGAGTGTGTTGAGCAGATGGAAAGAGTACTTTGAGGGGTTGATGAATGAAGAGAATGAGAGGGAGAGAAGGTTGGATGATGTGGGGATAGTGAATCATGAAGTGCAATGGATTAGCAATGAGGACGTAAGGATAGCTATGAAGAGGATGAAGAATGGAAAGGCTGTTGGTCCAGATGACATACCTGTGGAAGCATGGAGGTGTTTAGGTGAAATGGCAGTGGAGTTTTTAACCAGATTGTTTAATGAAATTTTGGAAAGTGAGAGGATGTCTGAGGAATGGAGAAAAAGTGTTTTGGTACCGATTTTTAAGAATAAGGGTGATGTGCAGAGCTGTAGTAATTACAGAGGGATTAAAATGATCAGTCACAGCATGAAGTTATGGGAAAGAGTAGTGGAAGCTAGGTTAAGAAGGGACGTGATGATTAGTGATCAGCAGTATGATTTCATGCCGGGAAAGAGCACTACAGATGCGATGTTTGCTCTGAGAGTGTTGATGGAGAAGTACAGAGAAGGTCAGAAGGAGTTGCATTGTGTCTTTGTGGACTTAGAGAAAGTAAATGACAGGGTGCCTAGAGAGGAGCTGTGGTATTGTATGAGGAAGTCGGGAGTTTCAGAGAAGTATTTAAGAGTGGTACAGGATATGTACGAGGGTAGTGTGACAGCGGTGAGGTCTGCGGTGGGAGTGATGGATGCGTTTAAGGTGGAGGTGGGATTACATCAAAGATCAGCTCTGAGCCCTTTCGTATTTGCAATGGTGATGGACAGGTTGACAGACGAGATCAGACAGGAGTCCCTGTGGACTATGATGTTTGCAGATGACATTGTGATCTGTAGTGAGAGTAGGGAACAGGTGAATGACACTATGGAGAGATGGAGATATGCTCTAGAGAGAAGAGGAATGAAGGTCTGCAGGACTAAGACAGAATATATGTGTGTGAATGAGAGGGAGGATAGAGGAATGGTGAGGATGCAAGGAGTAGAGGTGGCGAAGGTGGATGAGTTAAATACTTGGGATCAATAGTTCAGAGTAATGGTGAGTGTGGAAGAGAGGTGAAGAAGATAGTACAGGCAGGATGAAGTGAGTGGAGAAGAGTGTCAGGAGTAATTTGTGACAGACGAGTACCAGTAAGAGTGAAAGGGAAGGTCTACAAGAGGGTAGTGAAACCAGCTATGTTATATGGGTTGGAAACAGTGGCACTGACAAAAAGGCAGGAGTTAGAGCTGGATGTGGCAGAGTTAAAGATTTTAAGATTTGCACTGGGTGTGACAAGGGTGGACAGGACTAGGAACAAGTATATTAGAGGGTCAGCCCAGGTTGGACAGTTTGGAGACAAAGCCAGAGAGGCAAGATTACATTGGTTTGGACATGTGTTGAGGAGGGATGCTGAGTATATTGGGAAAAAGATGCTAAGGATGAAGCTACCAGGTAACAGAAAAAGAGGAAGGCCTAAGATAAGGTTTATGGATGTAGTCAGAGAGGACATGCAGGTGGTTGGTGTGACAGAGCAAGATGCAGAGGACAGGAAGAAATGGAAACAAATGATCCGCTGTTGCGACCCCTAATGGGAACAGCAGAAAGATGACGATGATGATACATACAAATATTTCAAGCACGGGCATTATCCCCTTCTAACTTGCCAGTATACCAAAACAATTGTTCCCATAATAAGTGTCCACATTGTGCTTAAATATCTAAACTAGTACTTGCTTTAATGTAATTTGGTATTCTGTTCTCTACATCAGCTACTCTGTCAGAGAACCAATTAGTACACTTCTCATTCCTATATAATCTTCTACATAGGTTGTCTGATAATTATGTAGTGCTTTTTGATAACCCCAAACATTCCTAGAGGTAATTGTCTCTAAATGCCCTATATACCTGAATATGATCTCCACTTAGATATGTGTAAGGCGAAGGGCCAGATTCAGGAAGCCTCCGTGTAAGAGTTATAACTCTTACACGGAGGCTGCAGTTAAACTGTGTGATGTCAGCATGTCATGCATATGCATGAGGTGCATGAGGCATGCTGAATCACACTAGTAACTCTTACACGGTCCGTGTAAGAGAGTAGAAGCGTGTCTGTAGGCTAAGCTCTGCAAGTGGACACGCCCCGGAAAACTAGAATGGCTGAAAGTAAACAGCCACGAGAAAGGCCATGAAAATGTGAATAAACACACTATACAACACATGCCCCGACTGGCCATCAGTGTATAAAGTGAAGAGATGTCATAAAAGTAAATGAAAACCTTTTTTTTTTTGTTAAACCCGTAAATGTTTGCTACTGTGTGCTTGGGTGTGCTACTAAGCGCAATCACAGTTAGCAGTCAGTGGAAAAGGATATAAGAACTAAATATGCAAAGTAAGCCAAGAAATAATAGCTTAGTGGTAGAGTACCGCCCTATGAGTAGGCAGGCAGGGTTCGAGCCCCTACAACAACCTTTTTTATTTTTGTAAATAAGCACTAAAAGCCCCCAGACAGTATTGTACAAATGTAAATGTATTCCCTTTTGTAAAATGGAATGAAATAGAGCATATATTTTGAAGTAACATAAGAATAAAAATAGTCAGAAATGTACTGATAGCTAAGCTGCCGTGAGACAGAGTGCCCGTAGCTGAGTAGTGTTTAAAAAGCTGCAAACTGCGTGCCCGTTGCCAAGCAGCGGGTAAACAGGCTGAAACTGTGTGCAATTAGCTGAACATGTGTGTCACTAGCCAATTAAGATTTATCCCAGCGCACACCGTTTGCGCGCCGCTCCCACAAGCTAACTGCCAGTGCGCATGCGTTACCTCTGCATAAGCGGCGCAGAACAGGTTTAAAGTGCTTAAAAGTGCTTTTGGCATGTTTGATTGACAGGTCTTCAACTCATTTCTGTCAGGAAAAGCAAAAAGCAGTTGCCAGATTCGAACACAGGATACCATGCACTAGAGTCAAGGAACTAAACCACCAAGCCATGACAGCAATACCTAGAAAAGCAGAAATAGCATATATATGGGATAAAACCCAGAATGGAGCATGAGAAAGCATTTTCAGTGAAGTAGATACAATTCCAAAGCGGCCAATCAGAGAAATGTGCGGGAAAAGCGGCATATATAAGCCCCATAGGCGGGAATACACAGCATAACTGATTGTAGAACAGACTTGCAGTCAGCATGAGTGGAGTAGGTGAGGGCCGTTGCTTTCGAGCACAGCGTTGGTACGTTGAGGAGTCCAGATACATGGTCTGGCTCCTTGTCCATAATCACGAGGCCCAACTCATGCAGGGCCAGGTCTCATGGGGAGTATATAGGGCTGAGGCGTGGGACCAGTTGGCTCGTGAGCTGACCAGTGCTACTGGCATTCCACGCACTGGTGAGCAGGTCCGTCACCACCATGCGGACCTGAAGAGGCGCATAAGCAGGACCAATTGAACCGTTGGATCCAGGAGGCCCGGCAAATGCCCAGCGCCCCACTACTGAGTAAGTCACATTTTACCCATGTATGTAAGGATTTCAACCAGCTGATACCATGGAGATGTGTAGTCCAATATTATTCCCTTTGTATTACAGCTGCAGGTGTCCGCTCTGCGAATGTTGAGATGCACGCCAGAAGGCTGGTGCGGCTGCGCCACCATGCAGGTTAGTAACCCCACCCAGTACTTGTAAATAAATATTATTATGTACCATGTATCAGAACAGTGCAGTGTATTGATTAAAAGTAATATAATGTGCAAGCAGGAATTGAACGTCTGCAGGTATGGCTGCAACAAGTTCATCAGTATGCAAGTGTAACTGGAAATATAATTGATAGAATTAAACAGTGCTGTAATACAGATGTCCCATCATTAATTAAATATACTGTAACCTGCAGTATAGTCTCAAGAGTACAGCTTCAGAATCTGAGGTAGTCACATGTGAGATATATCCGCTGTTGAAATGCTGAATCATGACAGAAGTGAGGCTGTTGGAAAGTGTTTGAATCACCACAGGTCTAATATGTGAACAAAGCCTAGAAGTACCAACCTGAACTGTGAAGTTGCAGAATGTATGAGAGTGACAGAAATGCTCATGTATGAATAAATAAAGTAGTAATAACCCCTGAATATATAAGCCTCAGTGTGGTTTTACAGAACTAAATGCATGTGGGAAGTACAAATTAACATCCCAAACTGATTTCAGTGTGTCTGAATCTGAATGTCTAGCTCAAAATCTGTATATGGTGATAACAGTAAACAATTTGCAGATAGAATGAATGATTATCTGACAGACTAAACAGCCATAGTTGTCCCCTGTCCTGTCATCAAAGTGTAGCAGGATGATGTATCTGATCAAATTCAAAATAAGTAGGATAGTGATGTATGTGTAACAGGTGTAGCATGACAGTCAAATAAAGATTATTTTGAAACATCAGCCTCAACTTAATTGTGTATCTATGATAAATGTGAATTAATGTTTAACATATGAATGTGTCATCACTTTCTATCCCCACCCAACCCTGTAATTCCATATAACAACATCCACTAAATAATGGTATGTGAACATTTCATTAATCATGGACATTTGTCCGTTCCAAACATATATGCATGTCTGTTCGTGCATGTGCCCTGTTCATACCTGCAAATCGATGGCCTGTTGCCATTAATCAACCCTGCATGTCGTTTGACTGTGTTTTGCTGTTCAAATAATGCATGTGATATTGATATGCCCCTTGTTCAATGGTGTCCATATCTGGGTGTTTGTTTGATGGGAATACCAATGCATGCTGTTACAACTAATCTGAATGGAATAAAATGCCACTAACCCAAACTAACATAACTACTCACAAACCTAGAGCGCTTGGGAAGGCAGGTCCCAGCGGACCCACCTCTCCCACCTCAGCTGGTGACTGCACCTGGCACTAGTGCCCAGGCGGACCCCCTCCGGTGGCCCTGTGCCACCTTCGGGTGGAAGCGCTGCAGGGGATGGGGCCCGTCCCCCTCTGCAAGTGTGGCGGAGGGTTCGTCCACTCACCCTCCAGCGGTGTCCGGTCTGTGGTGCGTGGGAGATCAAGACACTGTTCTTGGACCCCTCGCCAGCTCGAGGCTCGTGTGGCACAGCTAACGGCCCGGCCGTTGCCCGCCTACACAGCCCCAGCACAGCCCGTCCTGGGCTGTGAAGGAACAGTGGCAACTGCCTATGGGTGGGGATATCAGTTCCACTGTTGCCATCTGTGGGCTCGTGCATCTCGGATATCCCAACCTCCGTCCCGTCAATTGTGTAACCCCCGTGTGTCATACACCGTCCCTGTATCGTCTTGTCTGTCTTGTCTGTTAACCTACCCAACCTACCTCCCCAGCTTTACCGACTTCCTTCACCTGTCATACCACTCTCACCTGTAAAAAAAAAGGGCACTCTGTCCCACAAAAATTACGCCCCATACATAGCTGTCCATGTCGCAGACATGTCCGCTGAACATCTAAACTGTTAATTACAATTGGCTGTACAACAAATATTAATGTTGTCCTGACACCTCTCTCAGAGGTGGAAGGTTTCAAATGTCTCACCAAAATACATAGAAATATACAGCTGTTGCTGCAAAGACATGGGCATCTATGGGCCTTACCTACACCCTTCCTGCAAATCCACGCTTCTTTCCCTACTGTCTTACCCTCTTTGTGACCCCTTTTCACCACTTTCCTGTCACCCCTTTTCTTTTCTTTCAAAGAAAATAAGCGGTGTGTCTTGTGTTAAGCGGAGCTCACCGCCAGTCTTGCATCGTGAGCTCAGCATAAGCGCAGACCTGGTTTAAAGTGCTTAAAAGTGCCTTTATGGCACTTTGATTGACAGGTCCTGTACTCAGTTCGAAAGTTTGCTAAGAAAAATAAATTCCCACTGTCAGTCTCGAACCCAGGACCTTGGTAACATTAGTCCGTATGACCTACCACTAAGCCATGCCTGCTTTACAAGAACACACTGCTAAAATAAATATAACATGTAATAGTAGGAATCAGTATAAAGGTAATATAGGAGATGTACTATCCAAAGCATGTTTGGTAGAGTTTTAATGGCCAAATTACTGGATTCCCATACTAGTTCAGTGTGAGCAGAAACAGCACTGCTACCTGTTAGCTTGTACATAATAATGTAAGGTAATGTACATATGTGAAGGTATGTATATCTACACATACATATATATAAATATATATTAATACATATGAAATATAATCGTAGGTCTCAGTAGCCATACACACTCACTACAGGAAAAAGTTAACATAATTGCTGCAACCTGAATCTGCAACACAGCCTGACCCCTGTGTGACCTACTTACCCTTCTAACTGCTTACAGGTGGCCTCAACACTTTGATTGACAGGTCCTGTACTCAGTTTGAAAGTTTGCAAAGTAAAAATTCCCACTGTCAGTCTTGAAACCAGGACCTAGGTAACATTAGTCTGTTTGACCTACCACTAAGCCATGCCTGCTTTGGAAGAGCACACTGCTAAAATAAATATAACATGTAATAGTAGGAATCAGTATAAAGGCAATATAGGAGATGTACTATCCAAAGCATGTTTGGTAGAGTTTTAATGGCCAAATTACTGGATTCCCATACTAGTTCAGTGTGAGCAGAAACAGCCCTGCTACCTGTTAGCTTGTACATAATAATGTAAGGTAATGTACATATGTGAAGGTATGTATATCAACACATACATATATATAAATATATATTAATACATATGAAATATAATCGTAGGTCTCAGTAGCCATACACACTCACTACAGGAAACAGTGAAGATATATGCAGCAACCAGAATCTGCAACACAGCCTGGCTCCTGTGAGACCTACTAAGCCCTTTAACTGCTTAAAGGTGCCTCTAGCACTGTGATTGATAGGCCCTATACTCAACTCAAAAGCAGAATATGAGCATACTAGTAGGCCCTACCACAAGACCATTGTAACACTAGTCTGTATGACCTACCACTAAGCCATGACTCTCATACAGGAATATAGTGCTAAATAAGTGGAACATGTAATAGTAGGAATGAAGATAAAGGCAATATAGTATGTCTACTACCCAAAGCATGTCAGGCAGACTTTTATAGTCCCAATTACTGGATTCCCATACTAGAGTAGTGTTAATGGAAACAGCCCTGCTAATTGTTAGCTTGTACCCAATAATGTCAGCTAATGTACATATATGAAAGTATGTATATGTACACAGATATATATATATATATATATATTCATATAGCAATACATATGACATATAGTTGTAGGTGTCAGTATGCATACACACTCACTACAGGGAACAGGCAAGATAAATGCAGCAACCTGAATCTACAACACAGCATGAAGCATGGGAGATGTACTAACCTTCACACTCACAGAACACTGTCAACAGCATACCAGCATGGTCCACGCCCTACAATCTGAAAGGGCATCGCCTATCTCACATACCCTTTTATAGCAGTGTCCTGAAATCACAGTGAGACATGCAATTAGTACACACCCAGCTGCTTGCAATTAGCAAATGCTGCCTTACAATTGGTGCAGAGGCCATCACATGGATCTATGCAGATACCTACAAAAGTATTCAGTACCCACACTCCACTCATGCAATACAGTCATTGCACTAACCGAATGAGAAAGAGAGAGAGAGACAGTCAGAGAGAAAACAAAATATACTGACAGCCAGCAGCAAAACAGCAGCAGCAGCAGCAGCAACAGCAGCAAAATACAAGCAGCACGACTGACTCACCAAAAGCTGCCACAAACACAGGTAATGCAAAGTAGCAGGTTAATCCTGTGTATACTGTGACACCTCAAATGTATCACAGTTCACTATCAATAGGTATGTCCATGAGATAGGTTGTGTGTAGATAGTCATGAAATATAAACATATGTAATATTGTTGTACATGTGGGCCATAACTAACACTTCCATAGCTTAGAACACAAGGCCAGTTGTGCATATGATGCAGTAGTTCCCAGGGTCAGTAGAGGTTCCTCCTCATTGGTGTGGGACCACTGTGTATGTATGGCACTGTTCAGGTACATATCCTGTAGTATGGCCATGGATTAATATCAGTCTGTCATGTGGTGCTATGTCCTCCAGGGGTGAATGTAGCACACATCCAGGGATACCATTCCGTAACAGTGATGATATGTGTTCTGCAATGATGAGGGTGGCTCTCACCTGGACATGTGAGAGGATAGGGAGGTTACAGTCATCTGGGATAACTAATAACACGTGTGTAGGACAATGGGGGTACCTGCACCTAAACTGTCTGCAAAATTGTTGGCAATATCTGTGAATTTGGTGAATGTGAAGCATCTTAACACTGCAGACAACAGATGCCTTTCCGTCATGTGAATCTACCCTGTACTGCTGCCCCTCACAAACACACATACACACACATGTCAATTGGTGTTACCAGTGGCGGCTTGGGCATATCTAACCCACACCCTGTGCATATGATGACACTGTGCCACCTCCTGCATACTACAACATCGGTGCAGGTAAAGGTAAACACGTTGCTGATGCACAGGGTGACTACATAGATGTGTATAAGTAGTAACATGTTGGTAACTGTTGTGTGTTGCAGTATAAATGTGTGTATATCCCATCAGTCCTGCTGCAGTAACTGTATGAATGTCCTCAATTGTTATCTGCACCCATACTACTTAACAAAGTGTACCTGCTGCACACCATCACATGCTAACATTGACTATGGCAATGTGCATCTTGTGCTGTTATGTAGATTCAGCTACATGTATCTGTTCTGTCACACATGCATTTATACACACCCTGCTACCCACACACATGCACCGCTCACCTGCCATTCCCATTATTTATCACCCTACATGAGTAGCTGTTGATACATGACAGGTACACATTTCAGAAGTGCACTATGTTGTTTACTACTGGCATCCCCTTCTCTACCTGTACTCACAGGGTGCAGGCAACCTCATCAGTTGGAAGATGTAATGTGCATCAGGTACTGTAGTACCCTGATTGCCACAACAAACATGCTTCCCATGCGAAATGCACACACAGACACATCCCACATCCACACACTTGCCACATTCAGGCTTCAGAACACTATCTAGGTATATTCGGGTACATGTGCATGTTCAAGTAGCATGTAACACTATACTGAGTACTGGCACTTAGTTGTCTGTAGTCATGTTGTCTGTATAGAATAAAAGAAATGTTTTATTATCCTACTCCGTTTTGTGGACATTACTTGAACAAGTGTTACCTTACATGTGTTATCAGTACCAACACCTTCTGTTTTGTAGTTTTGTTTGTATAGGGTGCTATCAACATCACTGCTTGTTAAGGGTAATGACCACCCTGCAGTGCATAGCCCCATGTGGCAAAAGCCACATCCCACCCCATCATTGTGCACACACACTAACCCCACCAACAGTAAAACACATACTTTCCATTTGCAAGGTTCAAACCCACACCTAACTGTGCAATGACAGTAGAAACAGACACATTAGCAGAGTGTGCTATTTGCAGTAGTTGGAGAAACCTTTACTAATGCTGTACTTAGAGGGTGCTGACATCATCTGTGTGTAGGAGGAGGGATGTGCACCCTGTAGTGTGTTCTCCCAGTTGGCAAAGGCAGTTAACCCTCCCAGCATAGTGCACACACATAAACCACACTCATACATTCCCTTTGCAGGATTCAAACCCCCACCTAACTACGTTATGACACTGAAGAAAGACACATTAGCAGAGCACGCTATGCAAATTACTGGAGGACTTTACTACAGGTGATATAGTTATACAGTCCTGACATCATCACTATTTCAAAGGGGGATCTGCATCCTGTACGATACTGTCACGGTTGCTAATAGGGACATTTTCCACACACACACATCGATGTGTTGGAGGTTTGCATATGTGGGGATCCAGAACACCAGTGTGATTAGTATATGGTTTGATTGCAACAATGAGGGATATACTCCCAGTGGTGATTAGTTTTTACTCATGTTTGTAAAGATCAGCTGTAGTATATCTGCCCCTCTTGTGGGAAGGTTGGTTACCTGTTCCATAGCCAAAGAATGTCTGATCAATGGGAATCTTAGAGCTTGGGTATTGTGGCCTGTGTAATGTACACAGTCTGTTTGGGTAGCTGGCATCACCCAGTATGATGGTGTCTGCAGAGTAATCTAAACTCTCCTGTGTCAGCATGAAGGCTGTGTGGGAGACCTGAGTTTGAGAGGGTGCTGTAAGAGCTCCTCTGTGTCTCTTTCCATGTGGTCCAGGGAGGTACGTCCCAACAGGTAGCTGACTGTGACCCTCCCCTTGCTCTGTCTGGAGGCGGCACGTCTGTCAACAGCTCATGTCAAGCAACTGCACACCCCTCATAAATGATGTGGAAACCTTCAAAGGCCCTAGGCCTGTTGAAAATATGGACCAGACTGCAGATACCTGTATAGAGGCATTCTGTGGACACATTCAGGAATGCATGGATCATGAAGCCACATATGAGCATGACCCAATTCTCCAAAGGCAGATGTCCTGGGCGCGGACACCAGCCATAAACACACTATACAATAGAAGGATGGCGCCACTACATGATACAACAACCTCCCAAAATGTGAAGGCACCACTGAGGAGTATTGGAAGACAACTACAGGCACCCATATGATTGTCTAAGGCCATCTTTGAGAGAGGATTCCACAAGCCACTGAGGATAATCACAAGGCTGCCTGTAGTTATGTTAGTAACCTGGGTGGTACTACCCAGATATGCTCAGAGGTAATACAATATGTCACACAAAATATAAAACACACAGACATTGCCATCATCCTAGTGGACAGGTTCAATGCTGCCTTCTCACCCCACCACACCAAAGGGAACATATGTCTCGCATCACAGTGCTTCCCCTGACATCACAGATGCTCAGGTAAGAGATGCCCTTCCCAAAGCAGTAAACACTGCATCAATGGGACCAGACAGTGTCCCAGGCTGTGTCCTACATGAACCACAAGAAGAGCTACACCCAGACATAACACCACTGTTCAATCCCAGCCTTAATACATGATATGTGGCCAGAGAGTGGCATACAGCAACAGTGGTCCCTCAACATGCAGGTGGTGCCGTCACGGATCCTGGACACTACTGCCCCATATGTCTGACTAGCTTTGTCTGCAAAGCTATGGCAAGAATCATCAAGAACCTCACATATCTAGATATTGTGGACCTACAGACATGTCACCATACACAGTTTGGCTTTGTCAATGGCAAATCCTGCCTATCAAACCTGTTTGCTTTGTTTGAAACAGTCACCAAGGCCACTGTCAAGGGGTAGGAGGTCCACACAGCCTACCTGGACCTTGCATAAGCCTTGGCTACAATACCCCACTTGTGCATTCTAGGGAAGCTCACCAGTGTACATATTAACCCCTATGTCACTATGGGTATTGCACAGTGGCTCAAGGGCAGAACACACATGGTAGAATTGCTGGAGCCATGTCAGCCTCCAACCTGGTACAAGTGGTGTCCCACAAGGCAAAGCCCTAGGGGCTGTCATGTTCATTATATATTTGTCATAGGTACAGGCCAACATGGAAGTACTGTGGCTCAGCAAGTCACAGGTGACTGCAGACTCAACACCATAATCAACTCAACAGCTAACACCGCATCCTCCAAAGGGACTCTTGCAAACACATGACTTGTGCCACAGCCATGGCCTCAACGTGAATGACAGAAAGAGTCTAGTCATCCCCTTTGTCAAACACTAAATGACCACAATGTACCACATATGTCTTAATCCAGTAAGTGCAGACCAAGGAATTATGGACCTTAGGGTACACAGGTTGATAGCATTCTACCATTTGACAACAACATGGACAAAGTGGTTAGGTAAGCATGTGATATGGGCCACATCATCATGGGATCCACATGTAGGCCAGGGGAGGACATTGTGCCCTTTACTCATCCCTCATCATGCCCATAATTGACTATGATGAACCTGTCGGCATGCACCTTACCAGACACCTGCAGCAACTGGGGCTAACACATATCTACCTCGACAAGGGGATCAAAGTGCTCAAACAGATGCCACATACTGACTGGTTAAAGTAGCAGCAGCTGTACTCAGTGACATACTGCCTCTTCATAGGCAATCTGTGCCTGACATAGAAGGCCAGGTCATACCCTCATGTAATGGCCATGCTGCATCCCAGAATATCCAGATCCCACCAGGATACACACTGGAAATACTTGAACTTCAGGAGTGATATACATAGGACATGGTGGAAGAGGCACCCTTCATTCCTGATTATTATCCCAATAGAGGTTAGGTGGACTGACTCAGTGACTATCTTCAAGGCGATAGTAATGACTGGATGTGACATTGTAGGGTTACGCTGGGTATCACTTATGTGTCACTGTGAGAAAGAGGCACAGTATACTAACCTTGGAAAAGGGCATAGCAAGACACATTCACAATGCATGTTGAAAGGCACGCACATTCTGGCTAGGTGGATACATGCCCTGGGCAGATATCCTGTACGAACCTATGGACCTATGTCTCTTTTTCACCATTGGCCCTATGTGCTGTCAATCACCAATGTAATCTCAATACTCGGTAGCATGTGCAAGGTCAGTTGTCAGTCACCTCTATGGCACAGTTGTGGAATATGTGTGTCATGTAGTAATGTCACAGCTGCCACATGTACACAGTCAACCCTATCCCCTACCCATTGATGTACACCACATGTATGAGATGGAAACACATGGCCAAACTGTAACAGCAACATACAAGTCAGTCTGATGCATGGACACATATGACTCAGTCATTGTCCATGCCACCACAACTGATGTGGCATGTCGCTCACTGGGATCGTGATAGGGAACATGGAAGGGATCACTGAGCAAGTGACACAGGCTGGTAGACCCCTGACCTTGGTTGGCATCAGACCCTCACCAGGGATTCCGACAAATTACTGAATGCTAATGAATAAGTGTATCTACAACACCATAGCTGAATGGTTCTTAGCATGCAGTCACTGCATTGCTATGGAATACTGTCTTACCACTCCCACAAAGGTGAGAACATGCAGCTCCTGTACATTAACAACATGTAGACTTTATGCCCCAGACCAGGTGTGCATCCCTCACTACTAGGCTGATAGCATCTACATCTCACACTGTATATACACATCCCATATGCAGCATCTGCACAGAAGACCACGGTCATAATGTTACCCTGTGCATATACCATGTATTCACATGTGGCAGGCATCACACATGGTAAATATTGAAAGTCTCAGGTACATATGTGTATTTGGCACACACATACATCATGTGTTCATTGCCATAACGGTGTAATCAATGTCATGCATTATTGTGAGGGACAACCCACACACATGGGCATTCTGTGTGTGCACAACACACATGGCATGTCTGTAATCAAAAGCCATACATAATTGTGATATCGTTTAGAAATGGGTATGTGCATCCTGTAGTGTGTTTTCCCAGTTACCAAAAGGGATGTTTCTTTCATACATACTTACCCCCTTCACACACACTTGCCACCTGCTGGATTCAAACCCCTACCTAACTATGTTATGACACTAGAGGCGGATGCATTAGCACAGCGCGCTATTCGCATTACTGGGGAATGTCCTCTCCTCTGATATTCTTGTAGGGTGCTGACATCATCAGAGTTTAGAAAGTGGAATGATCATCCTGTGGTGTGTTTTCCCAGTTGCCAAAGGGATGTTTTTCATACACACTTACCCCCCTTCACACACACTTGCCACCTGCTGGATTCAAACCCCTACCTAACTATGTTATGACACTAGAGGCGGACGCATTAGCACAGCACGCTATTCGCATTACTGGGGAATGTCCTTTCCCCTGATATACTTGTAGGGTGCTGACATCATCAGAGTTTAGAAAGTGGAATGATCATCCTGTGGTGTGTTTTCCCAGTTGCCAAAGGGATGTTTTTCATACACACTTACCCCCCTTCACACACACTTGCCACCTGCTGGATTCAAACCCCTACCTAACTATGTTATGACACTAGAGACGGACGCATTAGCACAGCACGCTATTCGCATTACTGGGGAATGTCCTTTCCCCTGATATACTTGTAGGGTGCTGACATCATCAGAGTTTAGAAAGTGGAATGATCATCCTGTGGTGTGTTTTCCCAGTTGCCAAAGGGATGTTTTTTCATACACACTTACCCCCTTCACACACACTTGCCACCTGCTGGATTCAAACCCCTACCTAACTATGTTATGACACTAGAGACGGACGCATTAGCACAGTGCGCTATTCGCATTACTGGGGAATGTCCTTTCCCCTGATATACTTGTAGGGTGCTGACATCATCAGAGTTTAGAAAGTGGAATGATCATCCTGTGGTGTGTTTTCCCAGTTGCCAAAAGGGATGTTTTTTTCATACACACTTATCCCCCTTCACACACACTTGCCACCTGCTGGATTCAAACCCCTACCTAACTATGTTATGACACTAGAGACGGACGCATTAGCACAGCGCGCTATTCGCATTACTGGGAATGTCCTTTCCCCTGATATACTTGTAGGGTGCTGACATCATCAGAGTTTAGAAAGTGGAATGATCATCCTGTGGTGTGTTTTCCCAGTTGCCAAAAGGGATGTTTCTTTCATACACACTTACCCCCTTCACACACACTTGTCATCTGCCGGATTCAAACCCCTACCTAACTATGTTAAGACACTAGAGACGGACGCATTAGCACAGCGCTATTCGCATTACTGGGAAAGTCCTTTCTCCTGATATACTTATAGGGTGCTGACATCATCAGAGTTTAGAAAGTGGAATGATCATCCTGTGGTGTGTTTTCCCAGTTGCCAAGAGGGATGTTTCTTTCATACACACTTACACACACACTTGCCACCTGCTGGATTCAAACCCCTACCTAACTATGTTATGACACTAGAGATGGGCATTAGCGTGGCGCTATTCGGATTACTGAGAGAATCCTTTCCTCCAATATACTTATAGGGTGCTGACATCATCAGAGTCTAGAAAGTGGAATGATCATCCTGTGGTGTGTTTTCCCAGTTGCCAAAGGGATGTTTCTTTCATACACACTTACACTTACCCCCTTCACACACACTTGCCACCTGCTGGATTCAAACCCCTACCTAACTATGTTATGACACTAGAGGCGGACGCATTAGCGGTAGCTATTCGGATTACTGAGAGAATCCTTGTCTCCAATATACTTATAGGGTGCTTACATGATCAGTGTCTAGAAAGGGGCGACCATCCTCTGGTGTGTTTTCACATTTGCTAGGGGTAACATTTGGACCAAGTGTGTGAGCATGCCCAGTTCAGCCTTCCTGTGGCATGTTGTGTGAAAGATGTCTCATTTATCTGTGTGTGAGCATGCCCAGTGTGGGCTTTACATATGTTGAACTCTGCAGCCCATCACATTTGTGGATGAGTGTGACCTTCAACAAATACCTCCGGTTTATGGTTGTGTGTTCTGTGCCATGTTGTGTAGTTACTGTTCGAATGCTTTTGTGTGAACAAAACTGGGAGTATACTGTGCCTGCAGGTTTTGCATGGGATACTTTGCACACAATTGTCAACATCCGTTCATACTGACCTAACACTGTAGCACTGTCTAGTGTAGTGTTTCAGTACTTTCACTGTGGCGGTCAGTATCCTGGGCTTCAGTCCTATCACTGATTTACATTTCCATAGTGTGCACAACAGGCTGGTTAAGGTCAGTTGTGCACATCTGCACAAAGGCAGTGCCTCTACAGACCCTGTTAATTGCTGCCCCATAAGCTTAACAAGTGTAGTCTGCAAATCTATGGAGAGGATCATAATTGAGCTCATAAACAAAGATATAGGGGACATGCAGACATTGTACCCATCCCATTTTGGCTTGGTCAGGGGCAGATCATGCCTTTTGTACTGGGTTGACATCTTCAAATTGGTCACTTAGGCCATTGTTGGGGAAAGGCAGTCCATACAACCTACCTTGGCCTTGCTAACACTTTCAACACAATACCCCACTCAGGTATTGTGGAAAGCCCTCACAACTGAAATGTAAACCCATATGTCACAAGATGGGTTGCAAACTGGCTTAAGGACGGGACCCACAGGGTTAGAGTTGCTGGCACTATGTTAGACTCCAGGCTGGTCACAGGTGGTGTCACACAGGGCTCAGTCCTTGGCCACCATTGTTTGTCATGTACTTCCCATGAGAACAGGCCAACATGGGAGGACTTTGGATGACAATGTTAGCAGATGAGTGCACACTGGGCACCATAGTGGACAGTGCATCACACACAGATATCCTTCAGAAGGGACTCACAGTAACTGATAGCTGGTGCCAGGGCCATGGCCTGAAGTCAGAGTGCACAACATGTGTAGACATACCCTTCAGGAAAAGCAAGGTGACCCCAAGCTACCATATTGGTGGCAATCCTCTAAGCACAGAGGAGGTTATCACGGACCTGGGGACCCAGGTTGACAGTCGCCATTCTTCTCAGACTCACATTGCTAAAGTGGCTAGGAAGACCTTCTACATTGCCCACCTGATAAGGATGGGATTCACATCAGATCTAGTGGGTCATTGTTCCCCTGTACTCTTCAGTTATCAGACCGGTGATCAAGTCAAATGCCCTATTCTGGCTGTATCTCACCCAACATCTGCAGCAATTGGAGACACCCTGACTGTCCCTCACCTAAAGGATCAAGGAACCACAACAGCTGTCATATGCTGCCAGATTGAAGACACTCACACTCTATTCACTCACATACCGTCTGCTTAGAGGTGACATGTGCCTGACATGCGAGGCCATGTCCAAACAGAGATTAATGGACATGCTCCACCTCAGACTCAGAAGATCCACCTGAACCACTAGTGCAGGTGACTGACACCTTAGCAGGGATGTATGTTGGACATGTTGTAGGGATGGAGTTATCACTTTCGGAGACTCCTATGCTGTGGAATACAATCCTGGTCCATTTGAGGCAGAGCACCTTGCTGGCTGTGTTCAAGAGGTATCTTGACCTAATGCTAGTCGGAGAATGTGTTTGTCCATCAACACATTGTAAGCGTGGTTTGACATGTCATATGTCTTGTTTAGTATACTGTGCCTCTGTCTACCTGTGACATAACATTGATACCCAGGGTAAACCTCCCATCTCCCATCCACTCATTAGGATTCCTGTTGAGGGACTCAACCAGTGTCTTTATGGACAACCTGTAGTGGTAGTTTACTCATGTGGGGGGTGGCTTCTGTGTTTTGGATAATGCAGTACAGCCTGTCCTATATATGTCAGTGCTGGGGTTCAGTTCCCTCATGTGCATAGCTACCTGCCATTCAGATTGTACAAGGTGCAGCATGTGCATTGATTCCAGCTTGGACATGGCTTTCTCGTCAGGCACAGCTTGCATCTGGGTGGACAGCATGGCAGTGTGTGGAGCTGCACTCTGTTTAATCAGACTACACATTACATGTGTTCCAGCTCTGTCATACTCCTGGTGAGGTACTGTTGTGGACTTTACAGGTGCTGGATGTGTGTGCATGAGGTACACCCACAGGGGCTGTTGTGGTAATTTCTACTGGTGATGAAAGATAACTGCAAAACCAGAATGACCTCCCCTTAGCTAGATGTCAGACAGCATGGACCATACAATCACAACTGGAAATAGGATTCTACACCTACCACCCTAGAACACAGTAAAGGAAAGACACTACGGCTGATGCTGCTCAATGCCCAAGGTCTCTACCTCAAGCTGCACACACTCTATGCCCTTCTCAGTATGTAGCACATTGATGTCTGTGCTGTGCCTGAAACCTGGTTCACAGTTTCTGACAGCACCCCAGCACTATCGGGTGTTACCTCATCTCATGCATTCCGGCACCAGCATCCCGACAACAACAAGAAGGATGGTGGGTGTCCATATTCATCAAGGACACCCTCACCTCATGGTTGGTGGCAACACACTATGCATCGGAGACCATCCAGGTGCCAGTGACCGTAGGCAAGACTGCTCTGCAGTTTGTAGCATGTTACATGCCACCCGCTCAAACTCAGGTACCTCACACAGCTATCCTGCAAACACTGAAGGGGATAAATGTATCTCCAAACACCATCCTACTGGGTGATTCCAACTATCCACATATAGACTGGGATCACTAATCATGCCACAACACTCTAACACAAAGGTTCCAAGAGTTCATACACTGAAATGCCATGGAACAACTGGTCCCAATCCCCTCAAGTGGAGGCAACATACTAGAACACATCATCACAAACATGGGGTCACACTGTTCAACACCAGATGTATACCCATCATTGGTGAGATCAGATCATGGACTACTCTCAGTGGGAGTCCACATCCCACCCACACCCCAGATGGGAAAGAAGGGTGAAGACCTTGTCAAATGCCGACTTCACATTTCTGAGCACTGGTGTGGTCTCTTTCAAGGCCCCCAGGCCAGCGGACACCATTACCCAAGCCACTGTATCACTTAGAAATGCCTTCTACCAGCACCTCCAGGACTGCATGGTTCAGGCAATCCAAAATAATAATGACTCTTTGTACCACAGGCAAGCATCCAGTCTGGTGGACCCTAGCCATAAACAAGCTGTACAACACAAGGAAGGAGCTACTACGATAGAGTGTAATCCGTATGGGGAAGACACCCCTGCTCATTGTGAGTAAAACACTGGGTTCCCCATACAATCATCCGAGGCATGTTTAGAGAGTAAACCCACTCAGGACTCCAGGGACAATCATGAGGCCTTTTTACCTATGTTTGAAACCTGGGAGGAAACTCCCAGATATGCTCAGACTTAGTTCAGAATGATGTTGATATCACTGCACCTACAGACATTGGCAACATACTGGCTGACAGGTTCAGTGCAGATTTCTCCCCCCCCCAACTGGGGGGGTATGCACACCAGAGGATTGTAGCCGCCCAAACATCTCCACTGCTGGGGTGGGAACTGCTCAATCCAAGGCAGAAAACACTTTATCCATGGGACCTGATGGTGTCCCGGTTGTGTGCTCCATGAACTCAATGAGTAATTACACCCGCAGTTAGGGCAGCTGTTTAATCTTAGCCTCACCTCAGGATATGTTCCCAAGGAGTGGCATACATCAATGGTGGACCCACCTCACAAAGGTGGTGCCTCCACCAACCCAGAAACTACCATCCCATCCCTTGACAAGCCTGTTCTGCTAGGCTTTGGAGAGGATCATAATTGGAATTCTAAATGAAGACATAGGGGACTTGCAGACATTGGGTCCAATCCAGTTTGGCTTTGTCAAGGGCAGATCATGCCTTTTAAACTTGGTTGACTTTCTCAAAACACTCACCCAGGCCATTGACGTGGGCAAGGCAGTCCACACAGCCTACCTTGACCTGGCAAAGGCTTTCGACCAATACCCCACTCAGGTATCATTGAAAACATCACCAGCTTAATTGTGAACCCATACATCACAGCATGGGTTGCAAACTGGCTAAGTGACGGAACACACAGGGTCAAAGTTGCTGGTGCCAGTTCACACTCCAGAGCTGTGACAAGTGGTGTCCCACAGGGCTCAGTCCTGGGACCACATTTGTTCAGTATCTACTTTTCAGAAGTGCGAGCAAGCACAGGAGGATTATGGCTGACAAAGTTTGAAGATGACTGCAAACTGGGAAGCATAGTTGGAAACCCATCTGACACAGACATCCTTCAGAAGGGTTTCATAGAGGCTGACTAACTGGTGCCACAGCCATGGCCTTGCATTACACACTAAACAATGCATAGCCATACCCTTCAGGAAGAACAAGGTTACCACTACTTCCCATCTAGGTGGCAATCCTCTAAGCACAATGTACGTTATCAGGGACCTGGGCACCCAGATTGACAGTGACATTTTGTTTGACACTCACATTGCCAGGGTAGTTTGGAAGGCCTTCTACATTGGCCACCTCATCATGCAGTGATTCACATCTAGATCAAGGGAGGTCACTGTTCCCTGTACTCATCACTCATCAGACCAATGATTGCATACAATGCCCCATTCAGATTGGATGGGCCCACATATTCCTCGACAGGAGGTGAAAGGGTCTCAAACATATTTCTTATGCTGCCCGACTGAAGGAATTCCAGCTGTATTCAGTAAACGCTTACTGTCTGCTCAGAGGTGACCTGTGCCTGACATACAAGACTATGTCCAACCCAGGATTAATGAACATGCTTCACCTCAAGACCTGTACATCCATCAGAACTACAAGGGCAGGAGACCTAAACCTCAACACAGATATTAATAGGATGTGCTGAAGGGACAGATTCCTCACCCAGAGAGTCCATATGCTGTGGAACAACATCCTGGTACATGTGAGGCTGAGCACCTCACTGGCTTTGTTCAAGTGAGATTGTGACCAATGGATGGGAGATTGCAGGTATACCCCAGGGATAACCTCAGTATCACTGCTTGACAGAGGCACAGCAAAATAATGGGCATATTATCCATCAACTTGCACGGGTGGCAGAAGCCACAAAACTCTGGGCTAGGCTTATAAATGCCCTAGGGCAGATAGTCTAGTATGAACCTGTGAACATAGGCCTTGGGCAGTTCCTGCTATTAGGACAGTGGTCTGCAGCAAGCTATATAGTAGTAGTCGGTTTTAGCCATTGGTTTTGACCATGGCTATTCCATGTTGCTTCTTGTTGTGGTACAAACATGGGTGTGTGGTTATCCATGCTATGTATTGCTAGTCACCCTCATTTTGTATCTTGTTCCATGTGTTTGCACATGTACATCACTGTATGATGTGCAGCTGTTTCCACAGGGTCATATGAGTGGATATGGATGTTAGTTGGGGTCCTCAGGTGTGCATATTGTACATGATATTACATTACTTAACACATGGCATTCATGCCTCAGGTGGTGCTGCAGGGCCACCTCTGTCGGATACACATACTACACTCCCTGTACGTTTGGAAGCAGGTTGTGTCATGTTAAGCATCCCTGTTACTGTATGAGTGAGTCAGGTATCAGTCCCAGTGTTCCTACTGACCAAGCATATGTGCTATCGTTGCCTCTTTGCCAAGGCCAGGCCATACTGGGCACGCCTCCTTCTTCATTCATGCTAACGAGTGCAGACCTGGTTTAAAGTGCTTAAAAGTGCCTTTATGGCACTTTGATTGACATGTCTTGTACTCATTTTGAAAGTCTGGAGACAAAAATAAATTCCCACTGCCAGTCTCGAACCCAGGACCTTGGTAACATTAGTCTGTATGACCTACCACTAAGCCATGACAGCCATACAAAAGCACTCTGCTAAAATAAATATAACAGTCAATAGTAGGAATTAGTATAAAGGCAATATAGGAGATGTACCATCCAAAGCATGTGAGGCAAAGTTTTAATGGCCAAATCACTGGATTCCCATACTAACCTTCACACTCACAGAACACTGTCAACAGCATACCAGCATCGTCCGCCCTACAATCTGAAAGGGCTCGCCTATCTCACATACCTTTTTATAGCAGTGTCCTGAAATCACAGTGAGACATGCAATCAACACACACCTGGCTGCATGCAATTAGCAAATGCTGCCTTACAATTGGTGCAGGGGCCATCACATGGACCTATGCAGATACCTACAAAAGCATTCAGTACCCACACTCCACTCATGCAATACAGTCATTGCACAAACCTAATGAGAAAGAGAGAGAGAGAGAGAGAGAGAGAGAGAAAATATACAGACAGCCAGCAGCAAAACCATGAGTAGCAAACAGCAAGCAGCAAGCAAGCACCACTGACACAGCAACAGCTGCCACAAACACAGGTAATGCAAAGTAGCAGGTTAATACTGTGTTTACTGTGACACCTCAAATGTATCATAGTTCACTATCTATAGCTCTGTCCATGAGATAGGTTTTGTGTGCATAGTCCTGAAATATACACATATGTAATATTGCTGTACATGTTGCCCATCGTGACACTTCCGTAGCTTAGAACAGAAGGCCAGTTGTGCATATGATGCAGTACATACCAGGGTCAGTAGAGGTTACTCCTCATTGGTGTGGGACCACTGTGTATGTATGGCACTCTTCAGGTACACATCCTGTAGTATGGCCAGGGAGTAATATCAGTCTGTAATGTGGTGCCATGTCCTCCTGGGGTGAATGTAGCACACATCCAGGGATACCATTCTGTAACAGTGATGCTATGTGTCCTGCAATGTTGAGGTGGCCCTCACCTGGACATGTGAGAGGATAGGGAGGTTACAGTCATCTGTGATAACTAATTCCACTTGTGTAGGAGAATAGGGGGGGATATCTGCACCTAAACTGTCTGCAACAATATTGCCAATATCTCAAACATGTTTTCCATACGGAAATGCACACACAGTAACATAACACATCCACACACTTGCCACATTCAGGCTTCAAAACACTATCTAGGTATATTCTGGTACATCTGCATGTTACAGTAGCATGTAGCACTATACTGAGTAGTGTCAGTTGTCTGTTGCCATGTTGTTTGGATAGAGTAAAAGGAGCATTTGTTTATCCTACTTTGTTTTGTGGACATTACTTGAAGTGTAACCTTACATGCATCATTGGTAACAACACCTTCTGTGTTGTTGTTCTGTTGTACAGGGTGCTGTCAACATCACTGTTTGTTAAGGGAAATGTGCACCCTGCAGTGCATAGCCCCATTTGGCAAAGAGACATCCCACCCCGCCATTGTGCACACACACCAACCCCACCCACAGTAAAAGCATACGTTCCATTTGCAAGGTCCAAACCCCTACCTAGATGTGTTATGACTCTAAAGGCAGACACATTAGCAGAGTGTGCTATTTGCATTAGTAGGAGCAATCTTTTCCAATGCTGTACTTAGAGGGTGCTGACATCATCTGTGTTTACGAAGAGGGATGTGCACCCTGTAGTGTGTTCTCCCAGTTGGCAAAAGGCACCTTCCCTCCACAGCGTTATGCACACACACAAACCCCACTCATACTAACACACATACATTCCCGTAGCAGGATTCAAACCCCTACCTAACTATGTTATGATACTAGAGGCGGACGCATTAGCGGGCGCGCTATTCACATTTCTAGGAGATTTCATTTCAGTTGATCTACTTATAGGGTGCTGACATCATCAGTGTTTAGAAAGTGGAATGAGCTCCCTGTGGTGTGTTTCCACAGTTGCCAAAGGGATGTGCTTCTCATACACACTTATACAGACACTTACCCCCATTCACACACACACATGCCACTTGCTGGATTCAAACCCCTACCTAACTATGTTATGACACTAGAGACAGGCGCATTAGCAGGCGCTATTCGGATTACTGGGAGGTAGCATTTCTACTGATCTACTTATAGGGTGCTGACATCTTCATTGTTTGGAATGGGGAATGTGCATCCTGTGGTGTGTTTTCACAGTTGTTAAGAGGAACATTTGAACTAAGTGTGTGAGCATGCCCACTTCAGCCTTCCCATGGCATGTTGTGTGAATGATGTCTCATTTATCAAAGTGTGTGAGCATGCCCAGTGTGAGCTTTCCATATGTTGAACTATGCAGCCCATCACAGTTGTGGATGAGTGTGAACTCCAAAAATAACTCCTGTTTAAGGTTGTGTGTTCTGTGACATGTTGTGTAGTTACTGTCCAGATGCTTCCTGTGAACACAACAGGGATTATACTGTGCCTGCAGCTTTTGCATGGGATACTTTGCATACAATTGTTAACATCCATTCATACTGACCTAGCACTGTTGTACTGTATAGTGTAGTGGTTCAGTACTTTCACTGTGGTGGACATTATCCTGGGCTTTAGTCCTATCACTGATTTACATTTCCATACTGTGCACAACAGCCTCTTTAGGGTCCAGTTGTGCATGTCTGCACAAAGGCAGTGCCTCTATGGACTCTGGTAATTACTGCCCCATAAGCAACAAGTGTAGTCTGCAAAGCTATGGAGAGGATCATAATGGAGCTCATGAAGAAAGATATGGAGGACATGCAGACATTGTACCTGTCCCAGTTTGTGTTGATCAAGGGCAAGTCATGCCTTTTGTACTTGGTTGACATTATCAAAACAGTAACTAAGGCCATTGATGAGGGAAAGGCAGTCCATAGAGCCTACCTTGCCCTTGAAAACCCTTTCAACACAATACCCCACTCAGGTATTGTAGGAAACCCTACCAACAGAAATGTACACCCATATGTCACAAGATCAGGTTTCAAACTGTCTTACGGACAGGACCCACAGGGTTAGAGTTGCTGGCACTATGTCAGACACCATGCCAGTCACATGTGGTCTCACACAGGGCTCAGTCCTTGGCCCCTATTGTTTGTTATCTACTTCTCAGAAGTACAGTCCAACATGGGAGGACTTTGGCTGACAAAGTTTGCAGATGACTGCACACTGGGTGCCATAGTGGACAGTGCATCAGACACGGATATCCTTCAGAAGGGGCCCACGGACACTGATAGCTGGTGCCAGAGCCATGGCCTGAAGTCAACTTGCAAAACATGTGTAGTCATACCCTTCAGGGAAAGCAAGGTAACCCCAAGCTACCATATAGGTGGCAATCCTCTAAGCACAGGGAAGGTTATCATGGACCTGGGGACCCAGGTTGACAGTCACTGTTCTGATGACACTCACATTGCTAAAGTGGCTAGTAGGACCTTCTACATTGTCCACATGATCAGGAAGGGATCCACATCCAGATCTAGTGGGTCATTGTTCCCCTGTACTCTTCACTTATCGGACCCGGTGATCTGGTACACTGCCTTATCTGGATGTATCTCACCTGACATCTGCAGCAAGTGGGGAGACCCTGAATGTCCCCAACAAAAGGATAAAGGGTCTCCAACATCTGTCATATGCTGCCAGATTGAAAACACTACAGCTCTATTCAGTCACATACTGTCTGCTTAGAGGTGACATGTGCATGACATGCAAGCATGTCCAACCAGGGATTAATGGACATGCTCCACCTCAAAATCTTCAGATCCACCTGAACCACTAGTGCAAGTGACTTACACCGTAGCAGGGATGTACATTGGACATGTTGGAGGGTGGATTTATCACTCGGAGACTCCTATGCTGTGGAATACAATCACGGTCCATGTGAGTCACAGCACCTTGCTGGCTCTGTTCAAGAGGTATCCTGACCTGTGGATGGGAAATCATAGGTTTACCCGGGGATCGTCACTGTGTCACTGCTGGAGACAGGCACGTCAAACTAATGGGCACAGTACTGTTTCCATATAAGGGGTGGCGTCGCAACCAGACTCTGGACTAGGCTTAGAACTGCCTTGGGGCAGATAGCCTAGTATGAACCTATGAACCTATCTGACCATGTTGCATTATGTTCAGATGTGAACTACTTACAACGGCCTCAACCAACTGCAGTAGTGTATTCCACAACATGGGTGTACATTGGCAAACACTACCGATGTGCCCAAGGCCATTTCTAATGGTTATTGGATAGTGTGTTTGTCCATCAACACATCATAAGTGCAGTTTGGCATGACATATGTCTTGTTTTGTATACTGTGCCTCTGTCTACCTGTGACACAACATTGATACCCAGGGTATACCTACCATCTCCCATCCACTCGTTAGGATCCCTGTTGAGTAGAATAAATGAGTGACTCTATGGATAACCTGTACTGGTAGTTTACTCATGCGTGGTGGTGGCTTCTGTGTTATGGATAATGCAGTACAGCTTGTCCTATGTATGTCAGTGCTGGGGTTCAGGTCCCTCATGTGCATATCTCCCTGCCATTCACATTGTACAAGGTAGCGCATGTGCATTCCTGACACCTTGGACATGCCTTTCTACATCAGCCACACCTTGTGTCTGGGTGGCCACCATGGCAGTGTGTGGAACTGCATTCTGTTTAATCAGGCGACACATTACATGTGTTCCAGCTCTTTGATACTCCTGGTGAGGTACTGTTGTGGACTTTACAGTTGCTGAATGTATCTGCTGAGGTACACCACACAGGCGCTGTTGTGGTCATTTGTAATGCTGCTGAAAGATAACTGCAAAACCACAATGACCTCCCCTTAGCTAGATGTCATAACCCTCATGATTAGGTTGGTATATGGATTGTTGCTGTTAACCCTACAGCCACATTTTTGTCCAATGCAGGATATCTATCACCTTGTGTCCCCATTCTGGCATTACATGTTAGGTATGTCATGGGTGCGACACCTATGTGGGAATTGGTGGTCACTTACTGGATTATCCACAGAGGCTGACTATACTGTTTTCACCATTTAACATGCTGACATGGCTATGGCACCAGCTGTCTGTTTCTATGTGGCCCTTTTATGGGATGCTTGTGTCAGCTGGTGTATCAGATATGTCAGGCGGCTTGTTGTCCTCTACAAACATGTTCCAGCACAGTCCTTACTTGTTGGCCTGTACCTATGGGGCATATATACCAGATGGTGAAGGTCCCAGGACCAAGCTTTGTGGGATGCCTGTTATATGTGGTTTGTAGTCTGACATGGCTGCTGCATGTCTGACCATGTCAGTTCTGTCGTTGGTCTGGTTTGCAACCCCTCCCATGACATTGGGGTGTATATATCAGCTGGTGAGCAAATCTATCACGGAACACATAGGGTATTGTACAGAAGGCTTTGCAAGGTCCGGCTACACTGTGTGGACCACATTGCCCTCATCACTGACTTCAAGTACTGTTTCAACTGAGTCACACATGTTTAGGGGTGGGGTCTGCACTTTGTAAACCCACACTGGGTAGGGTCGGGTGTCAATAGATCCACAATATCATTATGTCTGTGGTACATGCTGGTCCTTTCCATAGCTGTGCAGACCAAACCTCTCATGATTCTGTGGTGGTTGTTTTCCTATCCATTCAGGAGACACCTTTGTTGAGAACACCCACTGTTGTTGTACACTGCTCTTTGGAGTGCGTACCCTGTGGTAAGGGTGACATAATGTCAGGGAGGCGGCAGTCTGCTGGGGAAGGTATTTGGCATTATGGGGGTTTGCACTGCACATGTCAGGATGTATGTTGGCCATACCTGTGTGTGTCTGGTATGTTGTTTGTAATATCGGTGTGATCCGGAGCATATCCAGGAATCAACAACATGCTTACTACCATCATTTGCAACAGCCTTGGGGTTATCTGTAGTGTCCTGTACAATCTGTATCATAATGGGTTCATACTAGGCTACCCCCTAGGGCATCTGTAAGCCTGCATGTCCATTTTGTTTGATGGATTCTGGGGAATTGTTTACACCTGTGTCAGTGCTAGTATGATACCAGGGGTATAGTGACAAACAGCTCAGAAGCTGACTTCACACTTCTTCGGACTGAGATGGTATCCATTAAGCCCACTGGGCCAGTGGAAACCACAACACACAATGGTGACTCCTGCACAGACACTTTCTACGGACATCTCCGAGTAAGCATGGACCATGCAATCACAAATGAGAATGACACCTTCACCACCAAGGGAAAGTGGCCTGTCTGGTGGACCCCAGCCATAAACAAACTGTATAACAGATGAAGGATACTAATGCAAGACAGAGCTACATCTCCAGAATGTAAGGCAGCTGTGATCAGCAGTAGTAGAAAGCTACATTCTCACATAAAGACACCCAAGTTCAACTTGGGGACATAAATCACCACAGGCGATGAAGGTAACCACACTGCTTTCTTCAGTTATGTCTGGCGCCTGGGTGGGAACCCTCATATATGCTCAGATTTGGTACACAACAACTTATATCCCAGGGACCTGACAGATATTACTGACACCCTGGCAGACCAGTTCAGTGCAATGTACCCCTCCCTCACCCCCAAGACATGATAGTTATCACAGCTGTATGTAACCTCACTGTCATCCTGGATGTCCATGTGAGAGCCGCAGTCAGCAAAGGCAGTACACAGCATCAATGGGACCTGATGGTATCCCCAGTTGCATGCTATGTGAACTACAGATGGAGATAAACCTGTATATGCAGATCCTATTTAACCTTAGCCTTGCTACAGGATCTGTACCTGAACACTGGCGTCACGGCAACAGTGGTCCCACTCCACAAAGGAGATGCCTCCACAGACCCTGGCAGCTACCACCACACAAGCTTAAACAGCCTTGTCTGCAAAGCTTTGTGAAGGGTCATTATGGAGCTTCCACACAGAGACATTGGTGTCCTACAGACCCTTGATCACACCCAATTCAGCTTTGTACAGTGCAGATCCTGCGTTTTGCACCAAGTTGACTACTTTGAAACTGTCAGTAGAGCCGTTGATGAGGGCTACACAGTCCACACAACCTACCTGCGCTTGGCTAAGGCCTTTGACACAATACCCCACTCAGGCATCATAGACAAGCTCAACAGCTGAAATATAACACCATATGTCACAGCATAGGTTGCAAAATGGCTCAGAAACAGAACCCATAATGTCAACATTGCAGGTGCCTTGTCAGGTTGAAGCCAGTCACAAGTGGTGTCCCACAAGGTTGTGTCCTGGGACCTCTCTTATTTGGTATTTACTTTTCAGATGTGAAAGCAAACATAGGAGGGTTGTGGCCGACAAAGTTTACAGATGACTGCAACCTGGGCACCATAGTGAATACATCAGCCAGCACACACATCCTACAGACTGCCGTCACACTGACAGATAGCTGGTGCTGGACTCATGGCCTAAAACTGACTGCGACTGATGTGTAGCCATCCCCTTTGGGAGGAACACAGTACCCACAGATCTGTACATAGACAGCAACCCAATGAGTACAGGAAACAAATCAGACAGCTGGGGACACATGTAGATAGTGACATCTCATTTGACACCCATGTTGCCAAAGTTGTTTGACAGACTTTCTATCTTGGCCACCTTATCATGGAGGGTATTCCATCCAGACCATAGGAGGTCATTGTACCACTATACTTCTCCCTTATCAGGCCCATGCTTGAATACAACGCCCCATTTGGTATGTACCTCAACCAGCACTTGCAGCAGCTGGAGAGACCCCACAAGTACCTTACCATGAAGATCAGGGATCTACAACACATGTCATATACTTCCAGAATAACTAAAAACAAGCTTTTTCAGTGTCATACCACATACATTACAGGTGACCTATGCCTGACATACAAGACCATGTCCGATCAGGATTTGGTAGACATGCTCCACTGCAAGCAATCCACATCCACCAGAAACATGGGAGCTAAAGATTTGAACCTCAGCACATACATGTATAGGACATGCTGAAGGGACAGAGTCATAACTCAGAGGCATCTCAAACTCTAGCAGAGTATCCCAGTTCATGTTAGACAGAGTACCTCACTGACTCTCTTCAAGAGACATCTGGACAGCTGCATGTGGACAGGGGCACAGACTGGACAGAGGCATAGTCACATTATTCAATTATGTAAGGTGGTCATAATGTGTCACTACTAAGTCAGAGGCACAATATTTCGTATCTATGCAGTACACATATTACCACTATGAGGGGTGGCAATAGCAATATTCATCAAGGACACCCTCACCTCATGGTTGGTGGCAACACACGATGCATTGGACACCATCCGGGTGCAATTAACCATAGGCAAGACTGCTCTGAAGTTTGTAGCATGTTACAGGCCATCCTCTGAAACTCAGGTACCTCACAGAGCTTTCATGAAAACAGTGGCGGGGATACATGTACCTGCAAACACCATCACACTGGGTGATCCCAACTATCCAAATATAGACTGGGATCAGTACTACAGCCACAACACTCTAGCCCACAGGTTCCTAGAGTTCATACACTCACATGCCATGGAAGAACTAGTCACCATCCCACAAGAGGAGACAACATAGTAGATCTCATCATCACAAACATGGGCTCACAATGTTCAACACCAGAGGTATACCCATCATTGGTGAGATCAGATCATGACCTACTCTCAGTGGAAGTCCACATCCCACCCCTACCCCAGATAGAAAAGACCACAGTGCAGAACCTCTCAGAAGCCGACTACACACTTCTAATGACTGTTGTGGTCTCTTTCAAAACCCCAAGCCAGCAGACACCATTACCCAAGCCACTGTATCACTTACAACTGCCTTCTACCAGCACCTTCAAGACTGCATGGATGAGGCAATCCCAAACAAAACACAGACTCGTTGTACCAGAGGCAAGCGTCCAGTGTGGTGGACCTCAGCCATAAACAAGCACTACAACACAAGGAAGGAGGTACTACAAGATAGAAGCGATATCCGTGGAAGGGTAGACACCCCTGCTCAATATAGGTGAAACACTGAGTTCCCCATGAAATCATCCAAGGCGAATATTGGGAGTAAACCCACTAAGGGCTCACGGGACAACAATGAGGCCTTTTATACATCGTTACACACCTGGGAGGAAACTCCCAGATATGCTCAGAATAGGCTCAGAATGCTGTAAATATCACTGAACCTACAGACATTGCCAACATACTGGCTGACAGGTTCAGTGCAGATTTCTCCACCCACCCCTCCACCACAACTGGAGAGATATGTATGAAAGAGGATTGTAGCCCCAGAAACATCTCAAATGCTCAGGTGGGAACTGCTCTATCCAAGGGAAAGGGCGCAGCATCCATGGGACCAGATGGTGTCCCTGGTTTTGTGCTCCATGAACTCACTCAAGAATTAAACCCGCAGTCAGGGCAGCTGTATGATCTTAGCCTCAACTCAGGATATGTTCCCAAGGAGTGGCATATGTCAATGGTGGACCCACTTCACATGGGGGTGCCTCCACCGACCACGGAAACTACCATCCCATCAGCTTGACAAGCAGGGTCTGCTAAGCTATGGAGAAGATCATAATGGAAGTCATAGATGAGGACATAGGGGACTTGCAGACATTAGATCCAACCCAGTTAGGCTTTGTTGAGGGCAGATCATGCCTTTTAAACTTGGTTGACTGTTTCATAACAGACACCAAGGCCATTGACAAGGGCAAGGCACTCCACACAGCCTACCTTGACCTGGCAAAGGCTTTCAACACAATACCCACTTGGGTATCATTGAAAACATCACCAGCTTAAATGTGAACCCATACATCACAAGATGGGTTGCAAACCCGACTACGTGACAGAACAGACAGGTTCAGACTTGCTGGTGCCATGTCACACTCCACAACTGTCACAAGTGGTGTCCCACAGGGCTCAGTCCTGGGCCCACTATTGCTCAGCATCTACTTTTCAGAAGTACAAGCAAACACAGCAGGATTATGGCTGACAAAGTTTGAAGATGACTGCAGACTGGGAACCATAGTTGGACACCCATCTGACACAGACATCCTTCAGAAGGGTGTCATAGACACGGATAACTGGTGCCAGAGCCATGGCCTTACATTACACACTAAACAATGCATAGCCATACCCTTTGGGAAGAACAAGGTTACCACTAGTTCCCATGTAGGTGGCAATCCTCTAAGCACACAGGAGGTTATCAGGGACCTGGGCACCCAGGTTGAGAGTAACCTTTTGTTTGACACTCACGTTGCCAGGGTAGTTAGGTAGAACTTCTACATTGCCCACCTCATCATGCAGGGATTCACATCTAGATCCAGGGAGGTCATTGTTCCCCTGTACTCTTCACTCATCGGACCATTGATTGAGTGCAATGCCCCATTCAGCATGTATATGACCCGACACCTATGGCAATTGGATGGGCCCACAAATTCCTCGACAGGAGGAGAAAGGGTCTCAAACATATTTCTTATGCTGCCCGACTGGAGGAATTCCAGCTTGATTCCGTGACTTACCGTCTGCTCAGAGGTGACCTGTGCCTGACATCCAAGGCCATGTCCAAACCTGAGTTAATGTACACGCTTCACCTCAAGACCTCTACATCCATCAGAACTACAGTGGCAGGAGATTTAAACCTCAACACAGATATTAATAGGATGTGCTGGAGGGACAGATTCTTCAACCAGAGAGTCCCTATGCTGTGGAACAACATCCTGGTACATGTGAGGCTGAGTACCTCACTGGCTTTGTTCAAGTGAGATCTTAATCAATGGATGGGAGATTGCAGGTATGCCCCAGGGATAACCTCAGTATCACTGCTTGTCAGAGGCACAGCAATATAATGGGCAAATTATCCGTCAGAGTGAAGGTGCGGCAGACTCCACGGAACTCTGGTCTAGGCTTATAAATGCCCTAGGGCAGATAGCCTAGTATGAACCTGTGAACCTGTGAACATAGGCCTGGGGCAGTTGCTGCTATTAGGACAGTGGTCTGCAGCAAGCTATATAGTAGTAGTCAGTTTTAGCCATTGGTGTTTGACCATGGCTAATGCATGTTGCTTCTTGTTGTGGTAACAACAGGGGTGTGTGGTTATCCATGCCATTTATTGGTAGTCACCCTCATTTTGTATCTTGTTCCATGTTTTTGCACATGTACATCACTGTATGAGGTGTGACCCTGGTAGTGTCAGGGTGCTGATGTGCGCTTTGACCCTGTTTTCTATTACAGCACTGATATGTGCATTCCCTATACTGTGTGCATTTACACTGCACACATCTTGCTGTTTATACCTTTGCCATTGGGTAGCATTACATCTAGGTTCCTATCCCTTGTGATAGCTATGAGGTGGGTTTGTGTTTTGTGGTTTATGATTGGTGAGGGTGGATGTTAGTCATGGTCCTCAGGTGTGCATATGATACATGGTATTACATTACTTAACACATGGCATTCATGCCTCGGGTGGTGCTGCAGGGCTGCCTCTGTCGGATGCACATACTACACTCCCTGTACATTTGGAAGCAGGTTGTGTCATGTTAGGCATCCCTGTTACTGTATGAGTGAGTCAGAGTGGGTATCGGTCCCAGTGTTCCTACTGACCAAGCATATGTGCTATCGTTGCCTCTTTGCCAAGGCCAGGGCATACTGGGCACGCCTCCTTCTGCCTACTGGGACAAGGTCAGGTTGTTCCTCCTCCAAGTCACCCCCTGCCTGTGGTGGCCTTGGCAATGGTGGGGATGTTTGGCCCAGCCCTGTGCTGGTCCTGCTGCAGCTGTTTCCGCGGGATCATATTATGTAGCATAGCACATATCATGATCATTTGGGTACATGTAGTTGGTGTGTACTGCAAAGCTCCACCAGGCGTGTCCAGACACGGAACCGTGACTTGAGCAGCCCAAACACACGCTCTATGATATTACGTGTTTGTGCGTGTGCCTCATTATGGCGTTCCTGTTGGTGTGTGTGCATTTCTGATGGGTGTCATCAGCCACGGCTCAAGTGCATAACCAGCATCCCCACTAGGTGTCCGTGTGGGAAGTCCCCATTGGCAAATGATTGGTACAGCTGCGTCAGATGCCAGATGTGGGAATCGTGGTAGCTACCAGGGCAGCCAGCACACACATTCATTATTATGCCCTGGGCATCACACACGACCTGGCAGTTGATGGAGGGTATCCCTTGCGGTTAATGTAGACTCTACCCGCTCACGGCTGGTGCCTTGATGCGTATGTGCGTGCAGTCTATTGCACCCAGCACCTCAGGGTATCCGCTATTTGCTGGAAGAGGCGCATATTGCTGGACACAACCTCACGGTCACTAGGGACATATATATGATCACTGACATGTGGTGACATGGCATCCAGGAACTGGTGCAGTACCCTGGAGGCTGATGCCTGTGATATCCCCATCATATCGCCAGTTGGTCTCTGAAAGGTACCTGTTGCTAGTATTCTTAGGCCAACACATACCTTGGTTTCCACTGGGATGGGTTCCCCTCTGTTGGTTCTGTGTGTGAGGCGTGGCCTGCACAGCTCAACAATCTGCTGCAGGAGCTCTCTGTCCACTCTATAGCGCTCTACTATCTCCAGCTCATGTAACCCATGGTAGGTGACCCTAGGCCTGTATACTCTTCTCCTTCTCCTCACTCTGGGTTGTCTGTCAGCATCTGCATTATCACCACCCTCGGCAATTCGCCTATGTCTGATTATAACAGCTATGGCAGCCCCTAGCATTTCTGCTCTGAGTTCAGCTTTTTTCAGGTTTCAACTCTGATAGCTTAGTTTCTGGCAGTATCTCTTGTGAGAAACAGCCTGCACTGCTCTTTGTTGTGTTTTAAGTGCTGGGTTGGGCTTCTAGTCTGCCTGTGTAATTGCCTGCTTCTAATTGTTTCCACCAATTAACTTTAGTAGTATCTTCTGGCAGTTTCCCTGTATTTTGGTTGTTTCCTATTTCCTCTCTGTTTCCTGAGTGGGAGCAGTGTGCACACCGGCTTAAACACGCTCACAGTAACTTAAGCGTGTACACATCCCTACGGTGTTACAGCGCACACATCCTTACGGTGTTAGCTAGGCTGATTCATGCTAAAAGCGCACACCGCCTTACACCGCGTGCGCCAGCGCAAACCGTTGTAAACAGTTTGCAACACGCTCCCACATGTAGAACCTGCCTCACCGCGCTGCAGCGCATGCACGTATATCAAGAAACTTAGAGTGTAGGGATGGCGTATGCCCTCAATTTCTTGACATTCCCAGTGTTCTGTTGGGACACACCTCCCTCCCTGATGTCTGTCTGTCATCTCTTACCTTACATTGCCCTCCAATCTGGTACATTTCTTTCTATCCTTCCCCCATGATGTCACCTACCTCTTACTCTGTTCCTCCCCTTCTCTAACTCTTACACGACTCAGAAAGTGCTCATTACTTATGTGGCAGTGTGATTCAGTATTGTAAGCCTCATTTACATAGGATTGCCTAGTAATGCTTAGTTACATATCTTACAGAGCTTCCCCTTGACAACCACTAAGCGGAGGCCATATTGTTTTGCTCTGCAAGTCCCTCCATTGACATTTCATGTAATATATAAATCCCACAATTGTGGGCTTATAAGCCGGTTTTCAGTTTTAGGTAGCGCACCCGTTTGCGGGTGTGCGCTTCTGATTAAACACATAAATCCGTGAAAAAAAAAGTTATATAACTTTTTTTGCAACACTTTCATGCCAATGGCCACATATTTGGCCATTGGCATGTAATGTAACAAATGCACCCTTTATTTGGAGCTGACATAGCTCCGTTTTAATTTTGCAGAAATGTACTCAGTTGTCAGCTGAGTACATTTCTGCAACTACGTCCGTTACACGGACTGGTTTGGGCTTCGTGGATCGCTCACATACCTCATTTGCATATCTTGGAGCTGCAAATGAGGTATTGAGCATTTCCACGCCCACTCCGTGTAAGAGACGTGTTAGCTGTCTCTTACACGGAGATTTGGGCTGTTGCTGAATCAGGAGGCTTACACGGAGGCTTACACTACTCTTAAACTCCGTGTAAGCCTTCCTGAATCTGGCCCATACTGTACAAGTTCAAGTATTTTTGTCTTTCATAATAGCTTAAATTTTCGCATCCATGGATACCCTTGGTATATTTCCACTGTACTCTTTCCAGTTTAATTATGCTTGTTGTTATTCCATACTCAAGTCTGGGTCTAACATAACTAAAGAACAATGACTTCCTCATTTTTAATTTCCTGGACTTTATAAATCTTTTTCTACAACCTATAGTTCTATAACTATCATTAATCAATTGGTTGATATGGTTAGAAAAACTCATAGCTGAATCTACCCATATAGCCAGGTCCTTAAATGAGTCTACAGTTTCAATCACCGCGTGCTAAATTAAATATTCCCCTTTCAATTTACATCTCCCATATCTCATATGTTTAGTTTTTTGATGTATTTATCAGCATGTTGCTATCATGTGCCCAAATGGTCAATTTAGTCAAGTTATTTTGCAGACATGCTTTATCTGTAACACATGCAATCAGTTTACCCAATTTCAGATCGTCTGCATATAGACTGTAGAACACGTTAGATGAAAAAGTTAGGTCTGAAAGATACAATCTAAAAACGTAAGGGCCTAGGATAGAGCCATGTGGGACACTGTGACTGTAACCAAAGATTTCACCTGTCCAGTTGCTGTATGATTTGTAAGTCATGCAGCTATCCATCTTATCAAGAGTATATCAATACCTAGTTGTACTAATTTATTGGTCAATGGTTTTGAGTATGACCCTGTCAAATGCTGAAGTTAAATCTATATAAATTACATCACAGCACAATTTTCATTCATAGCTGGCATTATATTGTTACAGAACATCATGTTACAGGTGGTAATAGATCTATTTTCAACATATGCATGCTAATATGTGGTTTCAAGTCCCAACCTATTGAGTTCTGACAATAAATTATCCAAAATTACATTTGCCATTATTTTCCCACAACATGAAAGTAGACTTAAGGGTCTATATGACTCTGGGTTGGTCCTACTCCCCTTTCCCTTAAAGACAGGTTTAATAAGCACATGTCTCCAGTCTTGAGGAATCCCCCCATATTTATATGACCTAGTGAATAATAGATATAATGGTGCCATATGTTCCTGATGAAGTGTTCTCAGGTCATTGTTATTAATTCCATCTTCTCCCTGTGCTCTGTTTGAATGCTATGATTATGTAAATATTTATTAGAAAAAATCCCCAGGGCACATTTGAAGCAGTTAGAATTCTTTGTTTTACATACCAGTTTTATATGCTAGGTTTAGCTACTCTGTACTGTGCATGCTGAGTTATGTTATATTATATAATACATGGGCTGAGGTGATTATGTTCAGGAATCGCCAAACATATTAAATTATTGTGCACTCTTTTGACATTAGAAAACCTTGTACTGCATAGAGCATGCTGATTATACTCCAAAATTAAGAAAAAGAGAACCTTGTCATGCACCTCTGTGATATCAAGGAGGTGCATAACAAATTTTATTATGCAGGCCTACCTGAAATGTTTAACTGCTTTCAAAGTTGTTAGTCCTTCACAGGGGCACTTTAGTTCTGGCCACAGTATGTGTACCAGTGCAAACAGCTTTATAGCTTTCAAAACTGTAAACAACATCACACTCTATTTCTTTTTTTCTGCAAATAGTGTTAGACTGGAGTGGCTAGCTCCATGCACTTCAAAATTATTAGTATATCTTTGGGTCCAGATCTAAGGATGCCATATTACCACTGTACTCATCCATTATCGGACCAATATTCAAGTACAATGCACTATTTGGCATGTACCTCACCAGTGTCATCTGAGGTTTCTCACCAAAAAATACAGGGTATACCCAACATGCCAAATGTGACCTGATTAAAAGCCCTATCACTGTATTCAGTTATGCACCTATTATGGAGGGGTGATCTGTGCCTGACCTACAAGGCAGTCTCTGACTCAGTCCTCCATGAGGGTACCTGTTCCAAAGATCTAAACCTGATTTCTGACAGGAATAGATAGTGCAGGAGAGACAGATATGTGTCTCAGAGATTGCCCATCTTCTGGAATAGGCTTTCTATTCACATGAAACAGAGCCTTTCCCTGAACATCTTCAAGAGCAATCTAGACCAATGAATGGAGAAATCACAAATTCACTTCTGGGGTGGTGTCCATGTACTTTATGGATGGAGGCAGTCTGTAAAAATAGTTAAAACCCCAACATGCTGACCCTTGTTATATTTCCCTTAGGGATAGAAAAATGGGTAAAACTGGCTAGGCTTGTAAGGGTTCTTGAGCCGTTAATCTAATAATGTCATATGAACTTATGAACTTATAAATAACTACGTATGTGTTCTCAACATCAATGTCAATATTCACCTTCTGAACTTGGCTTTCACGTCACCTTTTGAGAGATGAATTTCTTGACACGTCTCAGATGCATACTAAGTCAGTTATTATCAGAAATCTGATCATATTCCTTTTTGTTATGCACTTTGAAAGTTGCTATTATACAGTTTTGCGATGTAGCATACATACCATCTACCACAGGACTGTGTTGGAGAAATTGGACGTCTTTGAAACACACACACACACACACACACACGCACACACACACACACACACACACACACACACACACACACACACACACACACACACATGTCAGAGTGAAGTGTCTAATAGCTTTAAAGCTGCTAGTTAATAACAGGTGGTTGTTAGTTAACCATTATTTCTGTGGCTGCACTAAGTGTGTTACAGCTTAAAAAAAGCTATTTAAATACTTCAAGGCCCTACACTTTTTTCTTTGTTACTGGTAATATACTGAAACAGCTAAAGTTCCTTGTAATACAAAGAATTATCACCAGGTTTATCCAGTCATAAGCAAATATATTATGTGTTTTTGAAATAGATGTCAAAATTCATATCTAAAGTTCAATCTCTTGACATCCTTTTCTTGAACTCAAATAAAATTAGATATGATCAGGCACCCAGTTGTAATCCACTACATATACTGTATCATAATGCATTTGTTTTGGCACCGTAAAAATCGACTGCCAATCATTAGCGGACCGGAGTTCCACTGTAGCGACCCCTAACTGGGAAAAGTCGAAAGAAAACAAACATATTGCATTATATTATTACATATTTAAGGTGTACACTTCACCATGGGATCTGTATTTATCTGTTTCTGCTAAGTGCTCTCTGGTACTCTGAGCTCAGATCAGGACTGCACAGTTGTAGGAATTCTGTCTTCTGGTTTAAGTCTACAACTGGTGTCAGGCAAGAAATAGAAGCAGCAATAATCAGTGGCCTGATAGCTGATCAACAGATTACAGTAAAAACGTGCATTTTAAATAAGTACCATTGAGCTACATATTATTTTTCTGCTATCACAGTGGCTGCTTTTGTTAGTTATTTCTTTAAAATTCATGGAGTGAGATGCTGGCTGAAGCAGACCATCACATGTTATAAAATAATGTAAGGAATAAAGAGATTATATGTTCCAATTGAAGGATATGCTGCATTAAAATCAGATGGCATAGAAATATTCATTTTTTTCTTAAATTAGATTCAGAGCAAAGCTGACATGTTGAGATCAATGACACGCCTTGGTGCCTTCATAATACAGTTGCTGCATGCCATTGGCAGCTATACCCTTGTACAATGACACTGCATATGAGTTGACCTGCATAAACTTCTAGAACCATCAGTGAAACCTCATTATGCTGCCTGTAACTCAGCTTGTCTCCCCATCACTGGCCTTGTTCACTGGAGTGATTGCCTTCATAGTCATGCTGCTCAGTCTATTTTCAGCTCATATTTCTTAGTATATGAATGAACTGCAAATGTAGCAATGTTTCCCTTCATCACAGTCTACCATATATGCTGTGTCTATGGTTTGCAAAATCTATTTGCAGAGATGTAAGTTGATTTTGACCATTAGTTCCCCACGCACAAGGCAGGTGTCAAGCAGGGTCTAATTGTATTCTGTATACTTTTATACTTAGGTAAATTTAATTTGAACAGGATCTTTCACAACATTGTCTAACTCTATCAAAGCATCAGGATATCTATTAGTTGAAAGATAAACTGACTTAATTATAGAAATGTCACAGACTACTGGTAGGTATAAAATAAATACCGTTTTTTGTTACTGTTTTGTTTTATAGTGCATTCTTATGAATTGTATGCAAAAGAGTTACATTTGCTTCAAAACCAGGGCACTGAAGGTAGAACTGCTTTCAGGTACTGCAGCTAAGGGACATTATAAAATTATATATAAAGTTTCAGTGGAAAATCTTTATTTCTGCTTTGTTAAGATTATTGTTTAGTAGTCATCATCCAACATAAAAGCAAAAATTTAATAACTGATGTAGGAATTACATCAGTTAAATTATAACAAACAATGGAAAAAATAAGCATTATTCAACGTTTATATAAAATTAATATATTTTAAATTAATATAAATCAATATAAAGCATTTTAAATAGATTTAGATTAACACTACTACATAAGTAACCAAACAAAAAGAACGCCTTGGACCATGGTCTTCTCCTCTATAGTGTCAACACCAAAATCACAGAGCGCCAGTGAAATTAACGCTTTTATTCACCAAGGAAAAATAAAATACATGCGTTTTCATCCTACATACAGGACTTCATCAGACAACCATTTTTGACTTGAAAAGCCATTTAAATAATCTCAAAGTCACCTGTTTAATTGTTAATCCAATAAAATACATCTCCTTCAAATTTAAACTAACAAATCTCCCTTTACATCTCATGAATATTAATGCCTACTCTCTGAAAGTGTCTTGTGCTAAACTTGATCATTCCACATCATTTATTTATATAAATAATTTGAGTTAAAATACATTTAATAAACATTCATAAATAATTTACTAATAAATTACTATAAAACATCTCATTAATAATATCTTAAATAAATTAGTTTAAAAACTCAGGTATGTGAAAACTATATATTTGTTTCTTGTGTATGTGTGTCAATGAAGATTTCCTTAAACCTATGTTTCATGTATATTCTACCCCCATCTGGTGTTCATTTTAAAGAATTACATGTTTGAGTTTATCAAATGTTATTAGCCTTTAATTTCAACAAAGAAGAAATTGATATAAAGTCATTCATTCCTGGTTTATTTCCTGCATCGAGGTTGACCTGCCACCAAAGCTCCCTACTTTCTAATATTTCTTCCCACAGGCCACCTCTGATGTCTGGTTTAACTTGATCCAGAACAAAAAATTCATATTTAAATTTGGTGCAGGAAATAGAATGCCTATACAATGCATTTGTGTTTTTCTTTTTTGTGATGTCATAAGAATGTTCGTATATCCTTCTTTTCAGTTGTCTTTCTGTCTTCCCTACATAAAAAGACTGACAGGACTGACAGATAACAAGATACACGACCCCTCTACTATCACAATTAAAAAAACCTTTACTGCCTAACCATCTCATTCTGCTTTCAATATATACTTCTCCCCTGTTTATAATGTACGAACATTGGTGGCACCTGCCACACTTGTATGTTCCTACTTTGTTTATATTACCTTTATTTTTGCTATGTCCATTCCTTTCCATCAAATTTTTTAGGCTACAAGAGTTTCTAAAACTACTTTTGGTTCCATTTTGATAATCTCTTCCATATCCGTCAAAGCGGAGAATTTATTCCATTCCCTATTTAAGAATTCCTTTACTTTCCTATTGGAAGCATTGTATTCTACTACTAAACTTCTTTTGTATATTTGTTGATCTATTTTGTTCTTGTTAACGTCATTTTGATTCTCATTATTAATCCCTCTCCCCAAAATTGGCTTAAATCTCTCCTGCCTTCCTTTTTCCACTTCATTCCTTATTTTACTAATAAATTCTGCAGGATAACCACGTTCCAAGAACATTTTTTCTAAAACTTTACACTCTACTTCTACATAAGTGAAATGTAAGAAATTGCTGAAAGAAGCTACGGTCTCACATGCCTGAATCAGAGAAATGTCTCAATTCCAAGGGCAAGGCAAAAGTCAGGCAAATGAATGCCCATACAAGCTCAGCTGCCTCTATATGTATCAAACCTTTTTTCATGGTATGCAACATCTGTATATCTAATCCATGTCTGAGTCTGACCAGATATTTGGTTCATTGGTAGTACGAGCTTCCCTTGCAGGGCATTTTAAGACTAGGCAATTTCTCTTCAAATGTAAGAATCAAACCCTGCACCTTGTGTTTGTGAGGTAAACACCTTAACCATTATGTGAACCACCAACCCAAATTTTATACTAGGCTTACATTCCATGCAGGCCATTTTAAGATTAGTCAATTCTCCACTTTGAGAATCAAAACGTGCACCTTGTGTCTGTAAGGTAAACACATTAACAATTATGAGAACCCCCCAATATGTTTCTTTTGCTCAATTCACAAATGAACCACAAGGCAAATGTTTTCTCTAGTACATTGATGTCATGGGAAAGTATTAGACTAGCTGCCCTTTTCAACCATTTTATATTGAGACAATTTCCCTTCTAAAAGTAATAATCAAACCCCGTACCTTGTGTTTGTGAAGTAAACATCTTAACCATTATACCAATCTCCAATCAATTAGATGTCTACATCTGGCAAACAGCCACAAAAGTATCACAGAACCACAAAGATTCTAAGAATCAATGCTTCTTTTCTCTTCTTTTCTTACAGTAACGTTGGCTTCTATTCTAGGAAAAACTTAGATTGAATATGACACCAAGTAGTATGTACATCAATTACATACAGATGATTCTACTTTCATTTGCACAAATGACAGCATGGTACACCTCCTAAAAAACACTTAGGAAGCTTTAAGAGACACTGAAACATGGCTTTGTAACTCACAACTCATACTCAAGCCAAAAAAGGCCAAACTACTACCTTTTTCCCCCAAATCCCACTCTCGTGAAAAAAACAAAAAACAAAATTTAAAGTCCTCTTTCTTGATAATGCAACTACTGAAGCCACTCCTTGTAGCAAATTATTAGGGGGGATAGTGGATGAGAATCTTACATTTGACCTGCATATACAAAATTGCATAAGAAAATCTCATCAAAAGCTAGGAATGCTTTACAGAGCCAAAAACTTTCTCACAGACACAACTAAATCTACAGTTGCTACTACTTATATCCTCCTCACACTTCTTTAAGGTGCTCCCATCCTTAATAACCTACAGGCTTCACAAAAATTAAAACTTGAAAAATGGTATAACAAAGTTGCTAAATTTGCAACAAATACCCCTTTCAGAACCCTCCACTATATAGTAGTAAAAAACCTAAACTGGTTAGAGCTGTCTCATCAACTAACATATACACATATTCTTACCACCTATAAAATTATCCAGCATCCATCTGCCTGTCCAGCAGTGAAAAAACATTCTACACAACTATATTTCCATGTGGTCATTGCGATCCAGTGACCAAAAATTCCTGTCTGTCTACAAACTTATCAGATCTGCTGGGCATTGTCTGTACTTGTACAGGGTTGCTAAGGCCTGGAACTCCTTACTTGTATCCATCAGGTCATTGTCCTCCCCTCCCATCTTTCAAAACCATTCTGAAAGGCTTCCTATCTGAAATCTGGCTCTATTCTTGCTCAAAACCAGGATGAACTATATCCCTAAATGTGAAGAAGTACCTTTTCATTCCTTTTCTTATACCGCCTTACTCTCCCTTCTCCACTTAACTTCCTTATTCTATCAAATTCTCTTCTCCTGACTTTCTCTGTAAATATACCATAAGCCCGTTTTCCCTCACTTCATATTGCAGTTCCTGTTTGTATTAGACTAACTTACTTTTAATTTCTCTACAAACTGTCTAAAATGTCTTTAAATATTAAATGATTGTCATATAACTTGTACCGGTTCTTAACCATATTTTTGTATTATGTCTAATTTGTTTCGAAGATTGTAAAATTATTGTTCTTAAAATGCTTTGTAATAATTTGGAGCTTTTCTCCATGGGCCTGCACTGAAAGTGGGCTTCTACCCAGTTAGAAATTTCCCGATAATCAAGTGTCGATGAATAAATAAATGAAATAAATAAATACATTATAAGCAAATAGGGACTGTCCAGATGACAAAATAATAACATTTAAGTATATACATGAGCTGACACTTTATTGTTATTATTAGTTGAAATTCTGACCTCAGAAATCAACTGGAAAAAGGAGTGATTTACTTAGTTTGCATTTTAGCTAAGGACATCAGAGTGACTTTCAATTGTATTACACCATTACTTTTGCTTGCATATACTTTGCTATTCATTCTATACAGGAATTAGCTAATAAGTACTGTGAAAAAAATCTGACAATCCTAAGGTGCGTGCAAATGTCTTTCATTAGACATGTAGCAACGACGCTGAGAAGGAAATACACACATTAATCAGGTGTTACCGTGGAGAAGCAATCTTACCTTAAAAGGGCTGAAATTTTCTAGGCATTTAAAATATTGATCTATTTGGAAGTAGAACAGTCAAGGTATCAAATCCAAATGCAGGAGAGAGCCTGTCAAAAGATTCAGTGCTAGCGAAATATATACAAGTTGACTTATTCTAGACACCTTTCAGTCTTTTCAGCAAGTAAGGTGACTTTTTCTACTAAGAGTTATATATTTAAGCAATAACCGATGATGTGGTGTGGTATATTGAAGATTTACCCATGGTTGGTATGGTTTAATCATGAGGGGGAAGCCCGAGTGATTAAATAAAGCCAAATGTGGGTAAATTTCAATATACCACAACCACAGAGTCATTTTCTGCTATTATACAATGACATTTAAGAAAAAAATCCTTACTTTTCTTAAATAATGTCTTTGTGTAACGGTGCATTACTGTTCCTCCACTGGTTGTGGTACACTGCTTCCTTGTTTTGATGTACTGAGCATGCGTATGGGACTTGCATCCCACACATACCCGGTACATCAATGCTCTGAAAAGGAAGCAACGGAGAAAAGAAAGTCTCTGTTGCTCCGTTTTTTTCTTTCTTTTTTTTTATTTGTCAAAAAAAAAATGTTTTGAGCACTTTATACCAATGAAGAAAAGGTCCGGGTGACCGGACCTTTTTCTGTTTGTATATTGTGGGATTTACAACGGGCCCACAGGCCAATCAGCGTGCACATTTTGGAATGTTAATGGGGGGGTCATTGTATAATAGCTAATCTCATTCTTTAGCTAATCTCACTCTTTTTGTGTGCTGATGGACTTTGAGTAAGACTGGGCAGAATTTCAGAAAAAATTAAGAAGAGAAAGATCCTGTTTTGCTAGGACATAGGAATCTCATGCTTGTTAACTATTGTCTCCTGCTTGTATACTTTTGTCTGAGTTTCTTCAGCTGCTGAACAAGCTTATACCTTAGAAATAGGCAGTCTCAATTAGCTTTCACTAGGAGACTGGTACAGGGCCAGCTACAGGGTAATTGATATTTTTCTGAAGTCTATATTTCTCAACTGCAGTTGTAAGAAATTACTTCAGTAGAGGTGTAAGCAGGTGTCAGATTACTACACTTCAGATGTATAAGGAACATAAAAAAGCAGAGGGCTGTGTCAGTGTGTATGCAACTATGCACTTACATTAACAGCTGAGCTGTAAAACATTAGGAGACCTAACGATAAGAGAACAATCACTTAGTTGATTGCCTAAGGATATGCAAAATCTGGTTGTAAGACCATGAATGTGACACTGATGACGAGATGGGCAGAAAGGGCCATTACAATCTAGCTAGCAGGTCATAACTACAGAAAAGTTGTTTACTTATTACTGCACATAAGTGCACAGGAACCCATGGGGGCAATTAAAACCAGCAGACTCTGTGAGCAAGGAGGAAGCCACTGTTTCTGCTAAATGCCAAGGCCCTAGTGTTAGATATTTCTTGTGTAACCAAGTGCAGCTCAAATGTTCAAAGTAATAGGATAGGAAATAAAATCCTTATGCTGGAGCTTACAGGGGTATCAAAATTGTAGTGAGGCAAAAGCTGTTCCAGACTACCATAATGTCCTCTATTCTATCCTGTTGGGATCCTTCATCAGATAATAACTACGACTTATAATAACTACTGGCCATTTGGGCAGTTTTTCCATCTCTCTCAACTTTCTGATTTAAAAGCCCGCATTTGCACTTGTTTCCCCCCTTTCCTGTAACTAGTTTAGTCCAGATACAGATTCTTAGTTTTAGCACTTGAATTTGCTTATTTGTGATCAGCACTTGTTCAGAACTTGTAAGCACTAAATAACCTACTACAGCACTCAACCTTCCTCATTACCTAGAGGAAAACAGTTTTGGTACTTACTTTCCTCACTTGCTTAGAGAAAAACAGCTCTTGTACTCACTTTCCTCACTTATCTAGAGGAAAATAGTTTTTTATTCAGGCATGTCCAAGGGTCAGCTCCCAGTGTTCTCTCCTGTCTATCTGATTAATCTGGACATCTTTGGACAATGTATAAATTACCTCATGTACACAGACAACCCTCTCCTCCTACCACCCAACACTACAACCAGTGAGAGATGCACTTATCTAGCCAAACTGGAGGTAAAGCTCTCTACAATCAAGACTGAACTTGACAGTCAAGAGGAGAGGGTAAACACTTGCACCACACCACACTCATCACATAGTCTCACTAAATCTACACTACCAAAAGCCACACATAGAAACACAAAAACATTTGCAGAGGCTCTCAATAGTAATCTGCTCAAGCAATAGAGACCTCCAAAGCAGAAATGCAAGCAACCTCCACCCCCCAACACAACCCAAATGACACATAGCCCACAGGCTCAGTGTGCCACTCAACCACAGACAATAAGGCAAAACAACGTACCCAACACACTAGTCATAGGTGAATCTATAGTCAGGCACACTGATTTCCCACTCACCAGGCTAAACAAGGAAAAGGTTACTGTCAGCTGCCGGTCAGGTGCCAGGATCTGCCACATAACACAAGTACTCAGGACACTCCACAACAAGTACAAATATGACTCTGTCATTGTCCATGTTGGTGTAAATGACCTGAGATGTACCTCCCTGGACTACATGAAAAGAGACATGGAAGAGCTCTCTGATCTTGTAGCCCAGGCAGGTATGACCCTAGTCCTGAGTAGCACCCTGCCATCACCCGGAATGATGCCGCAGTACAAGAACAAAATGACTGACTTCAACAATTGGCTAAGCTTCTGGTGCCATTCTAAAGGGATCCAGTATCTGTCTGCCTGGGATGACATGGTCAACAGACCACGATGTTTTGCCAGAGATGGCCAGCACCTATCTCCCCTGGGATTCTGGATACTGGCTAAGGTTCTTGCTGCCCCTATAGTGCCTTTTTTAGGCAAGGTTCAAATGACAAATTCACCACCATAACAGGAACAGGCAAGCAAAAACTGAGGGTGATGCTACTCAGTGCTAGAAGTCTAAATGTCAAAATGCACTCACTCGAGGCACTCCTTAAAATGGAGAACATCAATATCTGTGCAGTGACTGAGACCTAGTTCAAGGCTTCAGAGAGCACCCCTGCACTACCAGGCTATAACTCATACCACAGTTTTCGGCCATGGAACCTGGACCGGAACACCAAAGGTGGAGGTATGCCCACATTCATTAAGGATATCCACACCTCCAGGCTAGTTGCTTAGCATAATGCAGCCAAAGTTATCCAAGTGCAACTAACTCTGGGAAAAACTGCAATCCAAATTGTAGCTTGCTACAGATCACCCATCATGACCTGGGATTCCCACTTCTCTTTTCTTAATGTACTGGAAAATATTAGGGTTCAGCCAAACACCCTAATAATGGGTGATTTCAACTACCCCACCATTAACTGGGAAAACTACTCATGTACCGACTCCTTTGCTCAATGCTTTCTGGAATTCATAAACTACAATGCCCTAGAACAACTCCAGGCTAGTTGCTTAGCATAATGCAGCCAAAGTTATCCAAGTGCAACTAACTCTGGGAAAAACTGCAATCCAAATTGTAGCTTGCTACAGATCACCCACCATGACCCAGGATTCCCACTCCTCTTTTCTTGATGTACTAGAAAATATTAGGGTTCAACCAAACACCCTAATAATGGGTGATTTCAACTACCCCACCATTAACTGGGAAAACTACTCATGTACCAACTCCTTTGCTCAAAGCTTTCTGGAATTCATAAACTCCGATGCCCTGAATCAGCTTATCCACACCCCCACCAGGGGCAACAATATCCTAGATCTAGTCATTACCAACATGAGTGACTGGTGTTCCACACCTGAAGTCAACGCCTCATTGGTCCGATCTGGCCATAAGCTAATTACCTTAGATATCCACATCCTTCCCCCACCCCCGATTAAGGAAACCATGGTAAAAAATTTCTCCAAAGCCAACTTCATGCTTCTTAAGACAGAAGTGGTGAACTTCATGACACCCATGCAGATGGACAATGCAGTTACGACTACTGAATCCTACACAATTGCACTTTATAACCACTTACATGAGTGCATGGATCATGCTATCCAAAACAGAACCAAGACACTATACTCCAAAAAAAGGAAGCCAATCTGGTGGTTCCCTGCCATAAACAAACTGTACAATAGAAGGAAGAAACTGTTGCAAAAGAGAGTAAAATCCCATGAGTGAAGGAGCTCCCTGGTCAGCCTCAGTAAGAAGCTGCGATCCCTGATAAAATCCTCCAAAGCTAGTTACAAAAACAAAATTGCCACTAATTCTAAAGACAACCACAAAGCATTCTATAGCTATGTCAAGAATCTCAATGGCAACACTCAGATCTGCTCTGAGTTACAGCACAATGGCACTAAATATACAGACCCAACTGATATTGCCAACATCCTGGCAGATAGGTTCAGTGCTAACTTTACCCCCCTCTCACCCCATAAAGAGCCCATCTCAATACCGGAAGAATGCAAAGTTCCTGTAATCACGGCTGTACAGGGAAAAACCACACTCTCCAAAGCCAAGAACACAGCATCTATGGGACCA